>NW_024609825.1:750000-1050000 GCF_018296145.1 Oncorhynchus tshawytscha
ATATAAGGCCCTGCCCCGCCCCCCTTTCGGAAAAGCTGACCACGACTCCATTTTTGATCCCTGCCTACAGACAGAAACTAAAACAAGAAGCTCCCACGCTGAGGTCTGTCCAACGCTGGTCCGACCAAGCTGATTCCACACTCCAAGACTGCTTCATCACGTGGACTGGGAGATAACAATATTGACGAATACGCTGATTCGGTGTGCGAGTTCATTAGAACGTGCGTTGAAGATGTCGTTCCCATAGCAACGATTAAAACATTCCCTAACCAGAAACCGTGGATTGATGGCAGCATTCGTGTGAAACTGAAAGCGCGAACCACTGCTTTTTAATCAGGGCAAGGTGTCTGGTAACATGACTGAATACAAACAGTGCAGCTATTCCCTCCAAGGCTAAGCGCCAGTACAGAGACAAAGTAGAATCTCAATTCAACGGCTCAGACACGAGGCATGTGGCAGGGTCTACAGTCAATCACGGACTACAGGAAGAAATCCAGCACAGTCACAGACCAGGATGTCTTGCTCCCAGGCAGACTAAATAACTTTTTTGCCCGCTTTGAGGACAATCCAGTGCCACTGACACGGCCTGCAACAAAAACATGCGGTCTCTCCTTCACTGCAGCCGAAGTGAGTAAGACATTTAAACGTGTTAACCCTCGCAAGGCTGCAGGCCCAGACGGCATCCCCAGCCGCGCCCTCGGAGCATGCGCAGACCAGCTGGCCGGTGTGTTTACGGACATATTCAATCAATCCCTATACCAGTCTGCTGTTCCCACATGCTTCAAGAGGGCCACCATTGTTCCTGTTCCCAAGAAAGCTAAGGTAACTGAGCTAAACGACTACCGCCCGTAGCACTCACATCCGTCATCATGAAGTGCTTTGAGAGACTAGTCAAGGACCATATCACCTCCACCCTACCTGACACCCTAGACCCACTCCAATTTGCTTACCGCCCAAATAGGTCCACAGACGATGCAATCTCAACCACACTGCACACTGCCCTAACCCATCTGGACAAGAGGAATACCTATGTGAGAATGCTGTTCATCGACTACAGCTCGGCATTCAACACCATAGTACCCTCCAAGCTCGTCATCAAGCTCGAGACCCTGGGTCTCGACCCCGCCCTGTGCAACTGGGTACTGGACTTCCTGATGGGCCGCCCCCAGGTGGTGAGGGTAGGCAACAACATCTCCTCCCCGCTGATCCTCAACACTGGGGCCCCACAAGGGTGCGTTCTGAGCCCTCTCCTGTACTCCCTGTTCACCCACGACTGCGTGGCCACGCACGCCTCCAACTCAATCATCAAGTTTGCGGACGACACAACAGTGGTAGGCTTGATTACCAACAACGACGAGACGGCCTACAGGGAGGAGGTGAGGGCCTCGGAGTGTGGTGTCAGGAAAATAACCTCACACTCAACGTCAACAAAACTAAGGAGATGATTGTGGACTTCAGGAAACAGCAGAGGGAACACCCCCCCCATCCACATCGATGGAACAGTAGTGGAGAGGGTAGCAAGTTTTAAGTTCCTCGGCATACACATCAGACAAACTGAATTGGTCCACTCACACAGACAGCATCGTGAAGAAGGCGCAGCAGCGCCTCTTCAACCTCAGGAGGCTGAAGAAATTTGGCTGGTCACCAAAAGCACTCTCAAACTTCTACAGATGCACAATCGAGAGCATCCTGGCGGGCTGTATCACCGCCTGGTATGGCAACTGCACCGCCCTCAACCGTAAGGCTCTCCAGAGGGTAGTGAGGTCTGCACAACGCATCACCGGGGGCAAACTACCTGCCCTCCAGGACACCTACACCACCCGATGCTACAGGAAGGCCATAAAGATCATCAAGGATATCAACCACCGAGCCACTGCCTGTTCACCCCGCTGTCATCCAGAAGGCGAGGTCAGTACAGGTGCATCAAAGCTGGGACCGAGAGACTGAAAAACAGCTTCTATCTCAAGGCCATCAGACTGTTAAACAGCCACCACTAACATTGAGTGGCTACTGCCAACACACTGTCAATGACACTGACTCTACTCCAGCCACTTTAATAATGGGAATTGATGGGAAATGATGTAAATATATCACTAGCCACTTTAAACAATGCTACCTTATATAATGTTACTTACCCTACATGATTCATCTCATATGCATACGTATATACTGTACTCTATATCATCGACTGCATCCTTATGTAATACATGTATCACTAGCCACTTCAACTATGCCACTTGGTTTACATACTCATCTCATATGTATATACTGTACTCGATATCATCTACTGTATCTTGCCTATGCTGCTCTGTACCATCACTCATTCATATATCCTTATGTACATATTCTTTATCCCCTTACACTGTGTTATAAGACAGTAGTTTTTTGGAATTGTTAGATTACTTGTTGGTTATTACTGCATTGTCGGAACTAGAAGCACAAGCATTTTGCTACACTCGCATTAACATCTGCTAACCATGTGTATGTGACAAAAAAAATTTGATTTGATTTGACCATGTTTGGCCCTCTGGCTCTAGTCATGTCTGTGAGTAGGGCGGCCACTGTGCCAGAACTTGATGAACTTCCGGTAGTAACCGGTCAGCCCTAGGAAGGCTAGAACCTGGTTCTTATTTACTGGTTTTGGCCATTCTCTAATTGCCTCCCACCTTCTTACGTTGGTTTGATTAACCCTCTTCCCACGGTGTATCCCAGGTACTCTGTTTCCTCTAACCCCATGTAACACTTGGCAGGGTTCGCCGTGAGCCCTGCCTTTCTAAGGGCGTCTAACACTGCCTGTACTGTTTTAGGACATTGTCCATTAGCCGTTGAAAGGTGGCTGGGGCCCTGTGTAAGCCGAATGGCATGACGGTGTATTGAAACAAACCATCAGGGGTTGCAAAGGCTGTCTTTTCTTTGGCTTTGGGGGGTCAGAGGAATTTGCCAGTACACTTTGGTTAGGTCCAGGGTCGTAATGTACCAAGCTTTACCAATTTTCTCCAGTCGTTAATCTCCGGCCGGGTACCTCTGAAAACACATTTCTGTTGCTGGGGACCGAGTAGGTGAAATATTTACTTTGGCTGTCTCCTGTGTGTGTGTGGGGTACGTGACCATTTGTGTTTCTCTCTCTCCATGCTTTTAACAGGTTTATGTGATAGATCTGTTCCTGGGGCCGTCGACCTGGCTGTCCGATCCGATAATGAACTTCTATTCTCTCCAGTACTTCATATGGTCCTTTCCATGTGGCTAGTAGTTTGCACTCTACCGTGGGGATCAGCACTAACACCTTATCTCCCAGTTGAAATTCCCTCATGGTAGCCTGCTGGTTATAAGTGTGCCGCTGGTGCTCTTGTGCTTGTCTCGTGCTCTCTGACGATGGGCATGACTGTGGCTGTCTTGTCTTGCATTGCCGTGACGTGCTCTGACACTAGTATACGGGGTGGATTGGTGCTCCCAGGTTCGCCGGGTGATGTCTAAGATTCCCCGGGGGTGCCTCCCATATTCCAGCTCAAAGGGGGAAAACTCCAGCGAGGCTTGAGGAACCTCTCTAATGGCAAAAATCAGATATGGCAACATGCAATCCCAGTTTTTCCCATCCTTATCTATTACCTTCCTGAGCATTGACTTCAGGGTATAGTTGACTCTCTCAACCAGCCCTTCCGAGGTTGGTAAACTGATGTCCTCAACTGTTTCACCTGCCACAATTTACAAAGGTCTGCCATAAGGCGGGACATAAGGGGGGTCCCCTGGTCAGTAAGGATCTCCTTTGGAACCCCTACCCTGGTGAACAGGAGCACTAATTCCTTGGTGATATTTTTGAACGCCATCGTCCGAAGGGGAATGGCTTCTGGGTAGCGAGTAGCATAATCTAGAATGACCAGAATGTATTTGTTCCCTCTGGTGGATTTGGGTAGTGGGCCCAATATCCATCATTATCCTCTCAAATTGTGTTTTAATTATGGGGAGTGCCACTAACTGGCTTCTAACAGCTGGTTGGGGAGCTCTTAACTGGCACTCCGGGTGCTCTCCACAATGCCAAGCCACTACAGCCTGAATTCCTGGCCAGTAAAACCTCGTTACAATCCAGTCTTGGGTTTTATCGATACCAAGGTGTCCACCCAGAATGTGCCCATGAGCTAGATCAAGTACTGTCCTCCGGTACTGGGTGGGGACCAACAACTGTTCCACCACATCAACCCCTATTTTTGAGACTATACACCAAACCCCTTTTCATGATGAAGTGGGGAAAACTATTAGGCATCATCCCATCATTTATGGGAGTACCATCAACGACCTGCTCATCTGTTCTGGCTTGCTGCAGGTTTGGTTCCTGGTTTTGGGCCGTCCCGAAATGGACAGGGACCCTGCCAGGTCTGCTGGTTCTAGATAGTCGTCCTCTGGATTCAGATTGACCCCAGCCCCACTAGTACTGGGCTGCTCATTTATCAACTAGTTCTGCCACTTCTTCCTCATCCTCCCCTACTAGCACCTGTGAGGTTGGCCCCTGAGGGACCCATTTTCTTGGCTTTGGTTGAATGCTACTTCCTGCTTGGTAATGGTTGTTGGCTTATCAAATATGCCGTTCTTTTGGCATAACTTGGGAAAGTTAGGGAATTTTCTACCCAGTATTACATCATATGGCGTCTTTGGGACCACGCCGACCTCATAATCCAGCAGACTGTCCTCAGTTTGTATGCTCGCTAAGGCTTTGGGGTACAGACTAGTATTCCCATGAATGCACGTAACACTGGTATCCTGACTTGTATCCAGTTTGAGTCGGCACTAGGTTTGCAACGACCAGGGTTAGCATACTGCCGGAATCCAGCAGTGCTTCAACCTTCACCCTGCACATATGTTTGTCTCTGGAGCTGTCAAGTACAGTGGTTACCACAGGACATGCATACCATATATCAGCTTCTTCTTTTTCACAGATGTTACATTGCATTGGCTCTTCTTCAATAGGTCAGTAGGCTGCAATATGTCCCGGTCGATTACAATTGTAACAGATAATAGGGTTTCGGGGGGAGACCCCCTCAACTGCCCGGTCCCGGTTTCCGTCTTTTTCCGCAGTGTCTCGGCCACATTATGATTCTTTCCTCACAGCCCTGTCCCCCCTCCAAATGTTGGGACAGTCTTACCCTGTCCGCTGGTTCTCCCAGGCCTGGGGATTTTTCCTCCTGTGCCTGCTCAGCTGTTCCTGCCATACAATACCGTTCAACCAGGCCCACGAGATGGTCGGCAGAAAGTACCTTGTTCTGGCCATCCCATCGTCGAACTCCTTGGGGTAGACCTAGCTGAAACTAGTCGAGTACAATGGTCTCTACGATCTCGGCGGATGAACGGGTCTCCGGTCGCAACCATTTCCGTGCAAGGTGAGTCAAGTCGAACATCTGTGTTAGGGGGGGGTTGTCCAGGTCGGTAGGACTACTGGTGGAAGTGGTGTGCCCTCACGGTATCGGTCACCCCCAGTCTAGTCAGAATATCTTCCTTTAGTTCATGGTAATCCTGTACATCTTTCAACTCCAGGTCGAAATACGCTTTTTGAGCGTCCCCTGCCAGGTATGGTGCCAGAACACCTGCCCGCATTCTCCTTTCTCCACCACGGCAAATCTCTTCAAGATTAGGAGCATTTGTCACAAATTAAGTGGAAAACTGTCACCAAAATCACCCCAGAATGAGAGTTCTCTCGAACAGGACAGTACCTGTGTGTTTGTTACTCCGTTATTGTCCAGCCAGGCCGCAGGCAAGGTCGAGGATAGCAGGGTTTGATAAACAAATCGGGTTCTCGGGAGGTCCAGGTCCAAACGCCAACAGGTAAGTCCAATCAGTCCAGCTCATACACAGTAAATCCAGCCGATATATTGTCTCTTTCTCTATGGTTCACAGATCATTCCAGCCCTTTCTCTCTCTTCCTGGTTCGTCTTGACCCTTTATATGTGGGTTGGCACCACCTTCTGAGGGTTCCCCTTGCTTCTGGGAATTGTAGTTTTGTCAGTCGGACATTTTGATCTGTAGTTCTGATCAGGGTGGCCATTTTAGTGATAGGGCAGAGCCGTTTATTAGTTCTGCTCTGACATATCTGCCATTTATCACTCAACCCCCTTCTTTGCCCACTGTGTGTGTATATGTATGTACAGTGTAGCAAAAAAGTATTTAGTTAGCCACCAATTGTGCAAGTTCTCCCACTTAAAAAGATGAGAGGCCTGTAATTTTCATCATAGGTACACTTCAACTATGACAGACAAAATGAGAGAAACAATTCCAGAAAATCACATTGTAGGATTTTTAATTGAATTTATTTGCAAATTATGGTGGAAAATAAGTATTTGGTCACCTACAAACAAGCAAGATTTCTGGCTCTCACAGACTTGTAACTTCTTCTTCAAATCAAATCAAATCAAATTTTATTTGTCACATACACATGGTTAGCAGATGTTAATGCGAGTGTAGCGAAATGCTTGTGCTTCTAGTTCCAACAATGCAGTAATAACGAGCAAGTAATCTAACTAACAATTCCAAAAAAAACTACTGTCATACACAGTGTAAGGGGATAAAGAATATGTACATAAGGATATATGAATGAGTGATGGTACAGAGCAGCATAGGCAAGATACAGTAGATGATATCGAGTACAGGATATACATATGAGATAAGTATGTAAACCAAGTGGCGTAGATAAAGTGGCTAGTGATACATGTATTACATAAGGATGCAGTCGATGATATAGAGTACAGTATCTACGTATGCATATGAGATGAATAATGTAGGGTAAGTAACATTATATAAGGTAGCATTGTTTAAAGTGGCTAGTGATATATTTACATTTCCCATCAATTCCCATGATTAAAGTGGCTGGAGTAGAGTCAGTGTCATTGACAGTGTGTTGGCAGTAGCCACTCAATGTTAGTGGTGGCTGTTTAACAGTCTGATGGCCTTGAGATAGAAGCTGTTTTTCAGTCTCTCGGTCCCAGCTTTGATGCACCTGTACTGACCTCGCCTTCTGGATGGCAGCGGGGTGAACAGGCAGTGGCTCGGGTGGTTGATGTCCTTGATGATCTTTATGGCCTTCCTGTAGCATCGGGTGGTGTAGGTGTCCTGGAGGGCAGGTAGTTTGCCCCCGGTGATGCGTTGTGCAGACCTCACTACCCTCTGGAGAGCCTTACGGTTGAGGGCGGTGCAGTTGCCATACCAGGCGGTGATACAGCCCGCCAGGATGCTCTCGATTGTGCATCTGTAGAAGTTTGAGAGTGCTTTTGGTGACAAGCCGAATTTCTTCAGCCTCCTGAGGTTGAAGAGGCGCTGCTGCGCCTTCCTCACGATGCTGTCTGTGTGAGTGGACCAATTCAGTTTGTCTGTGATGTGTATGCCTTCTTTAAGAGGCTCCTCTGTCTTCCACTCATTACCTGTATTAATGGCACCTGTTTGAACTTGTTATCAGTATAAAAGACACCTGTCCACAACCTCAAACAGTCACACTCCAAACTCCACTATGGCCAAGACCAAAGAGCTGTCAAAGGACACCAGAAACAAAATTGTAGACCTGCACCAGGCTGGGAAGACTGAATAAGAACACTGATAATCTCCCTCGATCTGGGGCTCCACGCAAGATCTCACCCCGTGGGGTCAAAATGATCACAAGAACGGTGAGCAAAAATCCCAGAACCACATGGGGGGACCTAGTGAATGACCTGCAGAGAGCTGGGACCAAAGTAACAAAGCCTACCATCAGTAACACACTACGCCGCCAGGGACTCAAATCCTGCAGTGCCAGACGTGTCCCCCTGCTTAAGCCAGTACATGTCCAGGCCCGTCTGAAGTTTGCTAGAGAGCATTTGGATGATCCAGAAGAAGATCGGGAGAATGTCATATGGTCAGATGAAACCAAAATATAACTTTTTGGTAGAAACTCAACTCGTCGTGTTTGGAGGACAAAGAATGCTGAGTTGCATCCAAAGAACACCATACCTACTGTGAAGCATGGGGGTGGAAACATCATGCTTTGGGGCTGTTTTTCTGCAAAGGGACCAGGACGACTGATCCGTATAAAGGAAAGAATGAATGGGGCCATGTATCGTGAGATTTGAGTGAAAACCTCCTTCCATCAGCAAGGGCATTGAAGATGAAATGTGGCTGGGTCTTTTCAGCATGACAATGATCCAAAACACACTGCCCAGGCAACGAAGGAGTGGCTTCGTAAGAAGCATTGCAAGGTCCTGGAGTGGCTTAGCCATTCTCCAGATCTCAACTCCATGGTAAATCTTTGGAGGGAGTTGAAAGTCCGTGTTGCCTAACAACAGCCCCAAAACATCACTGCTCTAGAGGAGATCTGCATGGAGGAATGGGCCAAAATACCAGCAACAGTGTGTGAAAACCTTGTGAAGACTTACAGAAAATGTTTGACCTCTGTCATTGCCAACAAAGGGTATATAACAAAGTATTGAGACACTTTTGTTATTGACCAAATACTTATTTTCCACCATAATTTGCAAATAAATTCATTAAAAATCCTACAATGTGATTTTCTGAAATGTTTTCTCTCATTTTGTCTGTCATAGTTGAAGTGTACCTAAGATGAGAGGCCTATAATTTAAGTGGGAGAACCTGCATAATTAGTGGCTGACTAAATACTTTTTTTGCCCCGTGTGTGTGTGTGTGTGTACATTGTTGGATTATTTTATGGAGCAAAAATGGATTTGATTTTATAATGGAGCATTTTCTACATTCAAACATTCCACTGCAACTAGCCATCAGAATTTAGGAGACACCTGGGATGTTCAATAGAGAACAAAGTAAGTATCACCATGTAAAGGCTGTTCGGAAATCTGCCTATTACATCTATATAGTAGCCTGTTATCAATGATTATCACAGCTAATGATGAGAATCATTTGATTTAAATTGTGTACAGCCTAGTATGATACACTCCAATATAGACTGTCACGTTTTAAATTCTGTAAGTTTCTGTAAGTGTCAAAGCCCTTGCACACAGATTCTCACTTATTTATCCACAACATTGTATGATGGTGAATTGATATCCATGTTTTTTTTTTTCATTTCAGTGATGAGATGGCTACTATTAAAATCCCCAAAGATATGGATGATGCTAAAGCCTTGGGCACTGTACTTTCCAAATATAAGGACACCTACTACACCCAAGTGTTAGTAGCCTACTTTACCACCTATATTTTGTATCCTTTTGGTTAGTAAGTGTATTGCAAAGTTGTCAACTTTTGGAAGATTGAGATGCATACTTATTAGTTGTTTCATTATGAATCAAGTCAAGGCCCCCTATCTATTCCAGTGGGTCAGCAGAGGAGAGCGTTAAGACAGAAGCGGACCAAGACAGGCTTTTGTTACTCTGTGATGGGCCTGTTGATTGCATCATCCCCTTTCTCCTCTACCTTGCTCTCGGTCTCCCTCTCATTCATTATTTCCTATTGAGCAAAGCAGCCAGCCAAGCCAAGGCCATAGTAAAGGCATGGGCTTGCCTCTGGATAATGAATGGAGAAGTAGGAGGTGGGGGTACAGTGGGATTTGATCCTTGAGTATTAATTCAGGCAATTGTGTGTTCACAACATTTTTCCTAATTTTATGACAGAAGACAGATTAATGCGGACATGCAGTACACACAAGTAAAACTTTATCAGTACAGTAGGTTCTAAGGACTTCCTTTCCACCCACAGCTATTTGCAATAACTCTGTTCCAGCTTTGTCCATTGCACTTCAGACCGACATTACGGGCAGATAGAATTATCCGCTATAAAAGAGGAGAAAAACATGGTCCGATGCATGTTATGGTCCCACCTCATATGTAAACATCACCTGTCTTCAGAGCACATTTTATTATGAAGAATATGAATTAACACTGCACAGTATGATCTATGAATACAAATGCAGTATCATACCTGATGTTTTCTACCCTGCTTCCTCTGCTAGTTTTCCTATTTTCTTTCCCCTCCACTGTCTTGGCACATATTAATGCATAGTCTCTGTGCTCTGGCCAGTATGTGCTAACAGCACAAGGACTGCACCAGCTGACCAGGCCCCAGCCACTGTCTGTGTGTTGCCTTGTAGTTTTACTGGTAAATAAATGTTAGGATATCCTATCTGAGGAATGCTTTGCCCACAACATGATAAAGGTCAGCAACACGACCAGTAAAATTACAAGGCAATACATCCCAGACAGTGGCTGGGGCCTGGTCAGCTGGTCCAGTCCTTGTGCTGTTAGCACATACTGGCCAGAGCACAGACACTATGCATTAAAATGTTCTGAGAGAGTGGAGGGAAAGAGGTTAATTAAGCAACCTAGCGGTAGAAGACATCAGACATGATACCACATTTGTATTCATAGTTCATACTGTGTACACTTTATTCATATTCATCAAAATGTGCTCTGAATATGGATGATGTTTTGATATAAGGTTGTACCACTGGACCCCCCTCTTTTATAGCTGATACTTCTATCTGCCTGTGATGTTGTTGAAAGCAGGCAGATGACTACAAATTAGTCCTGCAGCCAGATCTATAATAAACTGGCACTGTATACTACTACAATGGAGTATATCTTAACTATACTAAACATAAGAAACGCAACATTTTAAAGTGTTGGTCCCATGTTTCATGAGCTGAAATAAAAGATACCAGAAATGTTCCATATGCACAAAAAGCTTATTTCTCTCATTGTGTACACATTTGTTTACATCTCTGTTCGTGAGTATTTCTTCTTTGCTAAGATAATCCATCCACCTGACAGGTGTAGCATATCAAGAAGCTGATTAAACAGCCTGATCATGACAGGTGCACCTTGTGCTGGGCACAATAAAAGGTCACTCTAAAATGTGTAGTTTTGTCACACAACAAAATGCCACAAGTTGAGGGAGCATGCAATTGGCATGCTGACTGCAGCAATGTCCATGAGCTATTTGTGATTTTCTGGATTTTTTTCTCTCATTTTGTCTGTCATAGTTGAAGTGTATCTATGATGAAAATTACAGGCCTCATCTTTTTAAGTGGGAGAACTTGCACAATTGGTGGCTGACTAAATACTTTTTTGCCCCACTGTAGGTGGGGGTGAAGTGACTATGCATAGACCATAAACAACGAGTAGTGGCAGTGTACAAAAAGGGGGTGGGTGGGGTGGGGGTGTAAATAGTATGGTGGTGATTTTTATCAATTGTTCAGCAGTCTTATGGCTTGGGAGTAGAAGCTGTTGAGGAGCCTGTTTGTCCTAGACTTGGCACTCCGGTACCGCTTGCTGTGCAGTAGCAGAGAGATCAGTATATAACTTTGGTGGCTGGAGTTTGACAATTTTATGGGCTTTCCTTTGACACTGCCTATTATATAGGTCCTGGATGGCAGGAATTTTGGCTCCAGTGATGTACTGGGCCATACGCACTATACTCTGCAGCTCCTTATGGTAAGATGCCGAGCAGTTGCCATACCAGGCAGTGATGAAACTGGTCAGGATGCTCTCGATGGTACACCTGTAGAAACTTTTGAGGATCTGGGGACCCATGCCAAAAGAAATTCAGTCTCCTGAGGGGAAAAAGGTTTTGTCGTGCCCTCTTCACGACTGTCTTGGTGTGCTTGGACCATGATAGTTTGTTGGTGATGTGGACACGAAGGAACTTGAAACTCTCGACCTGCTCCACTACAGCCCCACCGATGTTAATGGGGGCCTGTTTGGCCTGCCTTTTCCTGTAGTCCACAATCAGCTCCTTAGTCTTGCTCACATTGAGGGAGAGGTTGTTGTCCTGGCACCACGCTTCCAGTTCTCTGACTTCAACTGACGTCTCATTGTTGTCGGTGATCAGGCCTACCACGGTTGTGTTGTCAGCAAATTTAATGATGATGTTGGAGTTGTGTTTGGCCACGTAGTCGTGGGTGAACAGGGAGTACAGGAGGGGACTAAGTACACAGCCCTGAGGGGCCCCAGTGTTAAGGATCAGCGTGGCAGACATGTTGCCTACTCTTACCACCTGGGGACGGCCTGTCAGGAAGTACAGGATCCAGAGGGAGGTGTTTAGTCCCAGAGTCCTTAGCTTAGTGATGAGCCTTGTGGGCACTATGGTGTTGAACGCTGAGCTGTAGTCAGTGAACAGTGTTCTCACACAGGTGTTCCTTTTGTCCAGGTGGGAAGGAATACCTATGTGTTTATGTTTCAGCATGATAATGCACAGCCCCATGTCGCAAGGATCTGTACACAATTCCTGGAATTTGAAAATGTGCCAGTTCTTCCATGCCTTGCATACTCACCAGATATGTCACCCGTTGAGCAGGTTTGGGATGCTGTGGATTTAAGTGTACGACAGCGTGTTCCAGTTTCTGCCAATATCCATCAACTTTACACAGTTCTTGAAGAGGAGTGGGACAACATTTTATATTTTTGTTTCATGTATTTTTGTGACCGCATCTACAAGTGTGTGTGCACATGCTGCTGTGTGTTCAACCCTTGAGCTGTATTCCTTGATGCTGCTGACTCAGCCTCCAGACATTTGCGATCCCTGGATCCATCTTCCTCAGCATCCTGTCTGGTTATCTCTACCCCTTCCCCCTGGCTCTTTTCCTCGTCTGCCTGGTGAGTATACTATGGACACAAGGACTAATAATAGTGGTGACATTTACAAAATGTACTTTGACTCTGTAAACCAGACTCTGTTTACAAAATGTACTGCCTCTGTCACTGTGTTTTCCAGTGCTCTGGCCTGGGGGCTTCCTTCTGCTACATGCTGTCTTATCTAGTGGGGCGACCAGTGGTCTACAGATACCTGACAGAGAGAGCCCAGAAATGGTCCCAGCAGGTAAGACCTTTTGGAAGGAAAAACAGGTTGTTTCTGTACTTGAACAGTATAGGAAGTTGTTGATATGAGAGAACAAGCTAACTTTATCAGTTTAGTAACAGCCACATGTCTATCTGCACCCACAGAACAGTGGAGTCTTAATAGGGGGCTAGTAGCCTCTAAGCCTTACTGTGAATGACAGGTTATGCTATCTGTTTTCAATTACAGGTAGACAAGCACAGAGATCATCTCATCAATTACATCATATTTCTGAGGATCACTCCCTTTCTCCCCAACTGGTTCATCAACATCACCTCACCTGTCATCAACGTGCCTTTGGGGGTCTTCTTCCTTGGTACTTTCTTTGGTAAGGCTAGAATATATCAAACTCCAGTATTTCCTTTTCGGTAGAAAACAGTGTTGCATTGTCTTTATTGCTGAGCTATTTTTGAATCTCTCATACTATTTAATACAGTGATCACCAACCCTTTCTGATCCAGATCACTTTTCGCAGTCTAAAAGCAAGCGGAGATCTATAGCTCACATTCTTTTCTTTTTTTAAACTTTTTTTTTTTACATTAACCTCACAAACAGTTTTGTAGGAATGAGGTTTGGGCAGTAGGCCTAATACATTAGCACAGCATATTGGCTATATGATTGGCTTGCCAATATTGTTAATGTCAGACCATATTATATTTCAAAACTTTAACAAAACAGATCAGTTGATTTAGCACTTGTGAGGTACTGTGGTGCATCAATTGCATCAATCAATTGAAATTGCTTTTTTATTTTACTGGATTGATGGTCAACGAGGTCAAATCACAATGTCAGTGATCTTCAGGTCGAAAAGTCGGAGCTCTAGAAAGATGCCCGAGTTTACGA
This sequence comes from Oncorhynchus tshawytscha, assembly GCF_018296145.1. Classification (NCBI taxonomy): domain Eukaryota; kingdom Metazoa; phylum Chordata; class Actinopteri; order Salmoniformes; family Salmonidae; genus Oncorhynchus; species Oncorhynchus tshawytscha. Next base: position 763,657 of record NW_024609825.1, read on the forward strand.
ATTGGAATTCCTCTGGTGAGACTGACCAGAGAGAGGGAACACCATCTTCCACCTGATGGTGAAACTCGAGTCGCACCGCATCTGCCTCATGCACAAATTCATGTTGTTCCTATGACCAGAGAAAGTTAAATATTCATTGAATATAAAATCGACACGACAAGCTGCTAATAATAATAAAACGCAGGGCAATCGATACTTTGCTACTTATTCATTGCAGCTGCAGCCCGAGCGGAAGTGCGGAGAAGCAGCTTTTAGTAATAGTGTTGAATAAAAACAGTGACAGTGCTGAATATAAAGTTAAACATGAACTCACTCATAAAAACAGCAGCTCTTTGCTGTATTTGTTGACAGTCTCTGTGGTCATGATTTTAAAAGTTATTCAATCTTACATAAGCTAGTAGCCTATTAAACTTAGCTGTGGCCAGGGTCATGGAACTCTATAGCCACGGTGATTTGAGCTATCTGATTGGGCAGCGCAGAAGGTGCACTCGATTTAGTCACAGATTTGCCAAGGGTAGGTGGAGTTTGTCTCTTCAGACAAATAGAAATGGGAATGCTGCTTACCCGGTGCGCAGGGCTTTTGAATCAAGTGCACCTACCGTCAACAGCTCAATACAGTATAAAAAAAGGAGCTCAAGCCTTTGACTTTTCTACAGAAATATTTGGTGATAGCCAAGGCATTCCTAGGCGGTCTTACAATCCTGACTTCCTCCCTTATCTCTGACTGTCAGGAGTGGCCCCACCGTCCTTCGTGGCGATCAACGCTGGCACAACACTGTATAAACTGACGACAGCTGGGGAGGCAGTGTCCTGGAACTCTCTGATTGTGCTAGGTGTCCTGGCCGTACTCTCTATCCTGCCTGTCTGCTTCCAGAAGAAACTGCAGCAGAAGATGGAGTAGGCATTAGACAACTCAGCAACTCATCTGCCTGCCTGATTCCCCCAGCCCGTCCCTTGGCTCAGGAATGGTACACCCCGCTGTCACTCACATAGTCCTGCCTGTTGCTGTCCCACACCAACTGCTGAGGTTGCTGTGGAAACATTGCCCGTTGACACAACCCTGACTCCTGTGCCCAAAACATGTGGTTGGGGCCACCTCAACTTTGTACTCTACAAAGGACTAACTGGTGTCTGCTCATCCTCGGGTTTGTTTTCCCATATTTGTTAAATGTTGCATGCCTGGAAATTGAACATTTTAAGAAAGGATACAGAAAACATCAGGCATCTGTCTTTATTGTTTTTACTCACAATGGTTCTCACAAGTTCAAGCTAAACTTCCCTCCTTTGTATTTCTTGAACAGTGTTTTGAATTGATTTAATCTCTTAACCTGTGTGATATGGGTGAAGTCAAAGCAATACTGATCAGAGTCGCAGTTCAGTGTTTGATTTTCACAACATTTTTGGACTATTGTTATGACTGTTTTATACACTAGTTAGATTGTGAACATATTACATCATTTAGAACGTTCTATCATTTGAAGATATTGTTAACACACCACCCTAAAATGATCTGTGTGCCATCAATGTTGACATGAAAAATATGCATTTCAACACATGCAGTTAACTTGTTTTTCAACCACCACAAATTTCTTGTTAAAATACTATAGTTTTGTCAAGTCGGTTAGGACATCTACTTTGTGCATGACACAAGTAATTTGTTCAAACGATTGTTTACAGACAGATTATTTCACTTATAATTCACTGTATCACAATTCCGGGTCAGAAGTTTACATACACTAAGTTGATTGTACCTTTTAAACAGCTTGGAAAATTCCAGAAAATGTCATGGCTTTAGAAGCTTCTGATAGGCTAATTGACATCATTTGAGTCAATTGGAGGTGTACCTGTGGATGTATTTCAAGGCCTACCTTCAAACTCAGTGCCTCTTTGCTTGACATCATGGGAAAATCAATTGTAGACCTCCACAAGTCTGGTTTATCCTTGGAGCAATTTCCAAATGCCTGAAGGTACCACGGTCATCTGTACAAACAATAGTACGCAAGTATAAACACCATGGGACCACGCAGCCGTCATACCGCTCTGGAAGGAGACGCGTTCTGTCTCCTAGAGATGAACGTGCTTTGGTGCGAAAAGTGCAAATCAATCCCAGAACAACAGCTGGGAGATGCTGGAGGAAACGGGTACAAAAGTATCTATATCCACAGTAAAACGAGTACTATAATCGACAACCTGAAAGGCTGCGCAGCAAGGAAGAAGCCACTGCTCCAAAACCGCCATAAAAAAGCCAGACTATGGTTTGCAACTGCACATGGGGACAAGAATCGTACTTTTTGGAGAAATCTGGTCTTCTCGTCTGAAACAAAAATAGATCTGTTTGGCCATAATGACCATTGTTATGTTTGGAGGAAAAAGGGGGATGCTTGCAAGCCGAAGAACACCATCCCAACCGTGAAGCACGAGGGTGGCAGCCTAATGTTGTGGAGGTGCTTTGCTGCAGGAGGGACTGGTGCATTTCACAAAATAGATGGCATCATGAGTTAGGAAAAGTATGTGGATATATTGAAGCAACATCTCAAGTCATCAGTCAGGAACTTAAAGCTTGGTCGCAAATGGGTCTTCCAAATGGACAAATACCCCAAGACTACGTCCAAAGTTGTGGCAAAATGGCTTAAGGACAACAAAGTCAAGGTATTGGAGTGGCCATCACAAAGCCATGACCTCAATCCTATAGAAAATTTGTGGGCAGAACTGAAAAGGCACATGCGAGCAAGGAGGCCGACAAACCTGACTCAGTTACACCAGCTCTGTCAGGAGGAATGGGCCAAAATTCACCCAACTTATTGTGGGAAGCTTGTGGAAAGCTACCTGAAACGTTTGACCCAAGTTAAACAATTTAAAGGCAATGCTACCAAATACTATTTGAGTGCATGTTAACTTCTGACCCACTGGGAATGTGATGAAAGAAATAAAAGCTGAAATCTTATTATTCTGACATTGCACATTCTTAAAATAGTGGTGATCCTAACTGACCTAAGAAAGGGAATTTTTACTCGGATTAAATGTCAGGAATTGTGAAAAACGGAGTTAAAATGTATTTGGCTAAGGTGTATGTAAACTTTCGACTTCAACTGTAGAAAGATAAATATGAAACCCTTGATGCTTCTGCTGGGCCTTTCACTAAAACATTGTTACTAATTGGATTTCCCCTTTAATTGTATGAAACGGCATATCAAGTATTGAAAACTGGTGTTTTTTATACTATTCTTTTTATATTTGTTCTACTAATGGTGCTGAGACTGCCTGTGTGCTCTCCCTTTTGTGCGTCACCAGTCCAAATGCTCTGCCAGTTGAGAAATGCAGTAGTGGATGACCCAGCAGTGCCCTTTGCAAAGCTACAATTTAGATTTTTGGTTGTTCATGCTTTTCCCAGGTGTTAGTGATTTCACACTGCTACTTCATGTACAGTGCCTTCAGAAAGTAGTCGCACCCCTTGACTTTTACAAATGTTGTTGCAGGATTAAAATGGATTTAATTGTAATATTTTTGTCAACGATCTACACAATACTCTCTCTAAGTGGAAGAAAAATTCTAACATTTGTAAAAAAAAAAAATTAAAAAAAACACAAACGCTACATGACCAAAAGTATGTGGACACCTGCTTGTTGAAGATCTCATTCCAAAATCATGGGCATTAATATGGAGTTGGTCCCCCCTTTTTGCTGCAGTCGGCGTTCCAATTCTTCCCAAAGGTGTTTGATGGGGTTGAGGTCAGGGCTCTGTGCAGACCAGTCAAGTTCTTCCATACCGATCTCGACAAATCATTTCTGTATGGACCTCGCTTTGTGCACAGGGTCATTGTCATGCTGAAACAAGAAAGGATCTTCCCCACACTGTTGCCACAATTTTGGAAGCATATAATCGTCTAGAATGTCATTGTATGCTGTAGTGTTAAGATTAGCCTTCATTCGGACTAAGGGGCCTAGCCCGAACCATTATTCCTCCTCCACCAAACTTTGTTGCATTGGGACAGGTAACATTCTCCTGGCATCCGCCAAACCCATCTGTCAGATGTTGAAGCGTGATTGACCACTTCAGAAAACGCTTTTCCACTGCTTTAGAGTCCAATGGCGGCGAGCTTTAAGTGAAAACTGTAACTAGGCCACTCGGGAACATTAAATGTCGTCTTGGTCAGCAACTCCAGTGTATATTTGGCATTGTGTTTTAGGTTATTGTCCTGCTGAATGGTGAATTTGTCTCCAAAGTGTAATTAGTAACTTCACCATGCTCGATGGGATATTCAACATCTGTTTAGTATTTTATTTTTTAAATATTTTTTTTACCCATCTAACTACAAAGCGATGAATCTGCTTTTTGAAATTCACTCCTCGATTCAGGGACCTTACAGATAATTGTAAGTGTTGGGACGGAGATGAGGTTGTCCTAAAGAAATCAAATTAGACACTTATTATTGCACGTAGAGTGAGTCCATGTGACTTGTTGAGCACATTTTTACTCCTGAACTTATGGTAAGCCTCAATAACAAAGGTGTTGAATACTTCTTGACTCAAGACTATTCAGCTTTTCAATTCTATTAGTTTGTAAAAATTTCTAAAAACATAATTCCACTTTGACATGAAAGGGTATTGTATGAAGGGCAGTGACAAAAAATCTAAATGGAATACATTTTAAATTCAGGCTGTAACACAAAAAAAGAGTCAAGAGGTGTGAATACTTAAGGCAGTTTATATATTTTCTTAAAGTCCAACCTGTATGTATCTGTTGGTGTTATGCCTAATTTGTACTATAGTTTGGGTGCTTTGATGTGATTGGAGTGATTTTTATTTGGCCTTACCTGATGTCATTATATGAATTCTCTGCTGCTGTGAAACCTTCTGGTTGTATCTAGAGGTTGATGCAGTGAATGTGCGCTTGGGCAGTCTTACTGTTGATGTTTCTTCAAAATCCATGTCTCAAGCACTGTCCACTCTTCTGCATCTGAAATCACTCATTATTTATGAGATTTGATTTTAAAAAGTGAGAAAGCATTTTTTAATTTTGATTATCAACGGTCTTACTTGGATTAGCGTTTTAATCCACTATAGAAACCCTTTCTGAGTATGAGAAAATGTCATTTATTTAATTACCTGAATTAATTTGTGTCCACTTGGCATGTCTAAGGCTGTGTTTACACAGGCAGTCAAATCCATATATATTTTTTCCTCTAATTGGTCTTTTGACCAGTCACATCAGATCTTTTCTCAGAGCTGATCTGATTAGTCAAAAGACCAATTAGTGAAAAAATAGATCAGAATTAGGCTGCCTGTATAAAAGCAGGCTTAGCGCTTCATATTTTAATGTAATGGCTGTGTTGACACGGGCAACCCAATTTTTCTATATTTTATTTTTTTACCACTAATTGGTGTTTTGACCGATCAGCTCTTTTGTCAATAATTGGTCAAAAGATTAGAACTGTTCTGCCTGTGTAAACACAGCCCTACTGTACCCCAATCCCGCTGTAACCCATCATTCATGACATGTTTCATTTAATTTAGTTGTGTTAATGTCCTTAAAATTTGGGCTTCACCTTTTTGTAGTTCATGGAGGTTGCATCATTACCTCATCTTGATTGCACTGCAATAGTTTTCAGAGGGATCATGCCTGATGGGAGATCCTGTAGCTGTTCAGTCAATACAGTGTGCTCTTATGAAAGCTGTTTTAGGGTTTAATAAATAAGAATATGTTGTTACTTAGCCCTTATATTACTAGCACATTATTTGTTCACCCAATTTGATATCAGAAGTAATTTCTGGAACTGTATTGACACATATTTGCAATAACTGTTTAAAAGTCTCCAGTAGTTTTATCCCATATTTAAAGACCACTGCAATATTAGGGTGTTACACATGTTTCTTATTACAACTTTCCAACAGTTAATTTTCATGCAGAGAATATTGAGAATATCTGTGCTGGCTTGGATGATTCTTGGTGTGTGCATTCATTACGCTTGTGATCTTTACAGTATTAAGTTGTGCAAAATGATAATGTATGGCAAGTGTTTGTAAATTATATTAATTATTGTACATATTTTTGTCCAAGCTAATGAATGTTGGTTCATTATTAACATTTATTTTGAAATAATAAAATATTTTAAAACTGTCGGGTAAATGATTGGAAAATGAGAATGTGAATCTAATGGCAAAGTTCTGCATGTTTTTACCGTCACCTTTTACCACAAGGTGGAGCTCTTTGTACATGTCTACAGAGTTCAGTCCCACAGTTTGATTTATTTGACTTTATTTCAAGTAGGACAACATTTTAATGAAATATATTCTAAATTGTGCATCAGAACGTCTATTTACATATTTTTCCTATTTCTGACACCTTATCTGTGCCTTGAATACTCAAGTAGAATACCTATTCAGCATATCGATTGCGCAACCAGGGGTGGAAAGACCCTGGATCATTGTTACTCTAACTTCCGCGACGCATATAAGGCCCTGCCCCGCCCCCCTTTCGGAAAAGCTGACCACGACTCCATTTTGTTGATCCCTGCCTACAGACAGAAACTAAAACAAGAAGCTCCCACGCTGAGGTCTGTCCAACGCTGGTCCGACCAAGCTGATTCCACACTCCAAGACTGCTTCATCACGTGGACTGGGAGATAACAATATTGACGAATACGCTGATTCGGTGTGCGAGTTCATTAGAATGTGCGTTGAAGATGTCGTTCCCATAGCAACGATTAAAACATTCCCTAACCAGAAACCGTGGATTGATGGCAGCATTCGTGTGAAACTGAAAGCGCGAACCACTGCTTTTTAATCAGGGCAAGGTGTCTGGTAACATGACTGAATACAAACAGTGCAGCTATTCCCTCCAAGGCTATCAAACAAGCTAAGCGCCAGTACAGAGACAAAGTAGAATCTCAATTCAACGGCTCAGACACAAGAGGCATGTGGCAGGGTCTACAGTCAATCACGGACTACAGGAAGAAACCCAGCCCAGTCACAGACCAGGATGTCTTGCTCCCAGGCAGACTAAATAACTTTTTTGCCCGCTTTGAGGACAATACAGTGCCACTGACACGGCCTGCAACGAAAACATGCGGTCTCTCCTTCACTGCAGCCGAAGTGAGTAAGACATTTAAACGTGTTAACCCTCGCAAGGCTGCAGGCCCAGACGGCATCCCCAGCCGCGCCCTCGGAGCATGCGCAGACCAGCTGGCCGGTGTGTTTACGGACATATTCAATCAATCCCTATACCAGTCTGCTGTTCCCACATGCTTCAAGAGGGCCACCATTGTTCCTGTTCCCAAGAAAGCTAAGGTAACTGAGCTAAACGACTACCGCCCCGTAGCACTCACATCCGTCATCATGAAGTGCTTTGAGAGACTAGTCAAGGACCATATCACCTCCACCCTACCTGACACCCTAGACCCACTCCAATTTGCTTACCGCCCAAATAGGTCCACAGACGATGCAATCTCAACCACACTGCACACTGCCCTAACCCATCTGGACAAGAGGAATACCTATGTGAGAATGCTGTTCATCGACTACAGCTCGGCATTCAACACCATAGTACCCTCCAAGCTCGAGACCCTGGGTCTCGACCCCGCCCTGTGCAACTGGGTACTGGACTTCCTGACGGGCCGCCCCCAGGTGGTGAGGGTAGGCAACAACATCTCCTCCCCGCTGATTCACTCACACAGACAGCATCGTGAGGAAGGCGCAGCAGCGCCTCTTCAACCTCAGGAGGCTGAAGAAATTCGGCTTGTCACCAAAAGCACTCACAAACTTCTACAGATGTACAATCGAGAGCATCCTGGCGGGCTGTATCACCGCCTGGTATGGCAACTGCACCGCCCTCAACCGTAAGGCTCTCCAGAGGGTAGTGAGGTCTGCACAACGCATCACCGGGGGCAAACTACCTGCCCTCCAGGACACCTACACCACCCGACGCTACAGGAAGGCCATAAAGATCATCAAGGACATCAACCACCCGAGCCACTGCCTGTTCACCCCGCTGTCATCCAGAAGGCGAGGTCAGTACAGGTGCATCAAAGCTGGGACCGAGAGACTGAAAAACAGCTTCTATCTCAAGGCCATCAGACTGTTAAACAGCCACCACTAACATTGAGTGGCTACTGCCAACACACTGTCAATGACACTGACTCTACTCCAGCCACTTTAATAATGGGAATTGATGGGAAATGATGTAAATATATCACTAGCCACTTTAAACAATGCTACCTTATATAATGTTACTTACCCTACATTATTCATCTCATATGCATACGTAGATACTGTACTCTATATCATCGACTGCATCCTTATGTAATACATGTATCACTAGCCACTTCAACTATGCCACTTGGTTTACATACTCATCTCATATGTATATACTGTACTCGATATCATCTACTGTATCTTGCCTATGCTGCTCTGTACCATCACTCATTCATATATCCTTATGTATATATTCTTTATCCCCTTACACTGTGTATAAGACAGTAGTTTTTTGGAATTGTTAGATTACTTGTTCGTTATTACTGCATTGTCGGAACTAGAAGCACAAGCATTTCTCTACACTCGCATTAACATCTGCTAACCATGTGTATGTGACAAATAAAATTTGATTTGATTTATTACTGAATGTGTATTACAGCTATGGAATTACATGTGTATTACATGAATACAATTGTTCAGACTAAACTGGTGAAATTAAAGTTTGCATTCACTTGTACACTGGTCTTGGCTACAGTGGAGTAAGAATACTATGTCTCAGGTTCATTATATGTGCAATAAGGCTTAATGTAATGCTACATTACTATAGCATTATTATAAAGGAGAGGTTTTTACAGGATAAATACTTAACTCAGGAACTGAAGGGTTAAATGCATAACGTAATCTACAAGGAGTTTGCACATGCTCAGTGTGTTCCCTCTACGCAGAGGTAATGCAAGGGTTTGAGAAGATCTGAGACAGATGAAAACAGCTGTACTTGAAGACCCATAATGCCTTTCGGCTGGCATACTGTTCTGATTTTCAGGCTTTGCAGTACATCCACAATGGCTACGGGAAATCACTACGCGATCCTTTAATATGCACCCTGCTGAAAAAGCCGAGGAAAAGGGTACCACCGGACCAGTCTCAAAATGACCACCGGCTTCAGCTCGAATTCATGTCGATTCGCAGATTATTTTGTTATCTGCGGACTTGACACTGAAAGCGGGCTTGAACCAGACGAACTGTCAGGTAAGTGTTGTGCACGGGCTGGGGAACCATAAGAATAATTCTGCATGGTTTATGTCTTAGTTTGTTTCTTTTATATAGATTTTAGAGTACAGTATTATATCCATGTTTAAACAAAAACATGACAGTTTATAATGGGTTGATAACTGGTAATACTGTGTACATCAGTAAGTAGGACGGCACATCAGTGTTGTTCATACGAGTTCCTATTTTCTACCTTTCCATTTTATGTTATAACGTTACGTCTAATTGTTTAGAAGGGATTATTCCAATAAATGTTGTTAGCTTGAAATGCTCGAGAACTGTAGGCCGTCGATGTTCCAGCAGTAATTAACGAAAAACTGTTAATGGATTAATCTCCTCCTGAGTATAGCCAGCACTCATTAAGTGGTCAAAAGCAGGACAGACAAACATTTACATATGTAGATCACTGACCTTGATTGGCTGTTTCAGACCTCACCAGAATGAGACATGTTTCTATTTCTACAATTTGTAAATAACAGGGATGTTTCCCCTATCAGTAGTACGTTGATATTACCATACTGTCAATTGTAATTACACATGTATCAACAAGCATATATATACAAGCAGGTTAGGCCAAAAATAGCCATATCAAAGAAGCACATCTGATTTCTTAGTTGTTTATGACATCTGAACAATTTGATTGATTCCCCTCTGCCTTCTTACACACTTACCCTCAGTGATAGATCGAAATCAATTGATCAATGCATGGCAGAGTGCAGAAAACAGAGTGAAACTGGGGGTATCAAGGACCATAAGGTTCTCCCTGGGGGGGCAGAACACTGAATATGTCAGGATGATGTCATTATTAGACCGGGTCTGCTATTTCTTGGGAGTGCCATGGGTCTCTAGGGGAGATGAGGTGGTATGATACATAAAGTGGGGTGGGGGGTGAACTCTTCCTGAGCTCAGGGTGGTGGGTTAGTTGTGTATGAGTTTGAAAAGAAGTGAAAATGGTGTGGGAGTGTACTTGAAGATGCTGATCTTGGTTTTCTTGTCAACAACAGTTATGTTTATGGAAGGAACTTGTAGAATCTAGGACATTGTTTTCAAAGGACAAGTCAGGCTACATTATTATTTTTTGTAACCTAGGGTCTAAGGATATGTAAGTATGTGCATTTCCCTAAACTCAACTGTTACTTCCCAATCAAGCTGTAACGTTTTCTGCTGTAAACATAACCTGTTTATGAATATGTACAAATCAGAACAATCATTTATTCTACTGCAGAGACATTTTTGTTAGTCTCGCAGGTGGTCTCAATCATGAATCAGCACAATTTTATTTTGTTTGTGTCTCGTGAGATGTCATTAGTTGCTCTCCACCTCTGTAGGCTCTCTGGAAAGAACAAACCCTTGTATAGTTCAACAAACACAATGAGCATGCATCCTGTGCCTTGACTGTACAGTTTCCCCTCATAAACTATCCTAGTTTTACAGTATAAAATAATGAGGTATAATGTAGGCAGAGAAGACCGTGACCTGCCGTAATAAAAACACACACAACTCACTGGTTTGTGAGTGGCACCACCTTGCATGTCTCTCATTTCACTTAACATAAGCCTAAGGTTCTACTTATCAAGGGACAGTTTTTTGCAGGAAGGATGGAAACATCTTTAGATAACACACACAAGATCTCTCTTATGCAAATGTACTTAACACATCTGATGAGATAAATTATTAACAGTATTTGCATGAGTAATTTTTAAAATCTTTGTCGCAAAGACACATTTCCTTCCTCTGTGTAAAAGTGGAAGTAGAATCTTTTACAGAAATCAGTCAAGGATGTGTTCACTTCCCTGTTGTTTATCTAGAGAGAATTATGCTCTTCAGATTCTTATCATGATTGTCTCCTCTCCTCAAGTACCTGCCTTTCTAATGAGATAGAGACCAGCTGGTGAAAGTTAAAGTCACTGGGGTGTTCAGCAGGAGATTGCATGTCATTCAGTAATTCATCAATCTAGGAAGAGTGAATTAGACAAATAATGGTGGTCCTCTGACCAGAGATTAGACTGTAGAAGACTAGAGGTTATCCTGTAGGTTCCATACTTGGCCTTCATGTTTTCTCCTGCAGTGACTCACTCAGACAATGGAAAGCCTTTTTGGGGGCTGAGGGTGCTATTGGCTGAGTTGATATGGGATGAGGAATTTGTCCTCTTTGCCATTCCGTGCATAGTTCCAGGGCCATGAGTGCACTACTGAGACTTACAGCACTGTTTGGTCTAATGGTACAATAGGCTGTCATTAGACATGCTTGTTACAGACTGTTTCCTCAGTCTGTCAGCCACATTTAAAGGAATTAAAGCTGTTGGCCTGTCAGATATCTCAAGCTGTGTGTTTTATGTAGAATGTGTTTTGAATGATATGCTTCCAGGATTCCTCTTGTAAGTTTGGGTCAGAGAATAGGAAGTGACTGCATGCCTGGCGGGGATTCTGAATAGTGAAAACTGCCTTGGGCCAGACCCTGATGTAACCTTCCTCATTGTGGTCAAGGATCAACAGGGAAGGTTATAATGGTTAGGGAGCATCTTGTCTTATCATAGAGGATTACAATACATCATATTTGCCATCCTGCTTTTTAGCTAGATCCTACTATCTGACAAAAAAAAAAACGCTATTACAATGTTATTGCAATGTCGTAGCAAGAGGACAATACGCTAGCAATGTTGTGTGTGTACTACTCTCTATGGGGTTTTGCCACGTCACTGAGACATTGTGGGAATATCTGTGAAAATGTATCCCTGTGAGTATATTTGTGAATCTCCTCCAGCTGTACACACACGGCTGTTAGCGTTGACCTTCCTTAAGCTCTGGTGTGGTGAGGTAGTGTCGTGATTGACTAGTTAGTGAGAGTGAAACTGGATGGTGCGCAATTCAAATAAATAATCATAAAAATTATGGATATTAAACATTTAGGTACATATAAGAGTCTTATATCAGCTGAAAGCTTAAATTCTTGTTAATCTAACTGCACTGTCTGATTTACAGTAGCTATTACAGCGAAAACATGCCATGCGATTGTTTGAGGACGGCGCCACACATTCAAATATTTTTCCACTGGCACAGAAGTTCAAGTTAATATCTCCAGCTTCAGTCTAAGCTTCCTACAGCCTGGCCTCTGTCCTACTGCTCACCGATTGACTGCGGAGACTGGCTAGTGACAAGAGAGTGTGGACACGTACACTTCTGTCACCCTGAAGCTTTACAGTTTATTTCTGGATCGTTTGCTCACCACAAATGGTGATTTTTCAACCATTTCTCTGGGCCTTAAGTCACTCTCCCCTGACCTCTACTTCCCGTCTCCTCTCCCTACTAGTCCACTGTCATGGTCTGCAAACAAATATACCATTGGCACATTTCCACTGAAGATTTACGTCACTTTTTTACCAAAAAGCCTCAGACTTTTCTGTTTCCATCTATGCGAGCCGGCACCCGGGTCTCACTGGAAATGGCTCTTGCAGACCTGCTCTGACTTGGGGCCAAGCACAGGATACTTTTCAGTATAATTTATATAACAATGGCTACTGGGGACTTTAACACCTTCTCACAAAGCAACTGTCGTGATGATGCAGAGGTTGTTGGTTCTGCTTGCAACAAGTCTTTTGTGTCACATTCCTGATGGAAACGCATAAGTTTCATTGGAAAAGCACCTCTCCCTCTCTCTACAGTAGAGATCCATGGAGTATGTATCCTCTTAGAGAAACAAGGCCTTTGTGTCACATATTCCTGATGGAAACATACATTTCATTGGAAAAGCACCTCTCCCTCTCTCTACAGTAGAGATCCATGGAGTATGTATCCTCTTAGAGAAACAAGGCCTTTGTGTCACATATTCCTGATGGAAACATACGTTTCATTGGAAAAGCACCTCTCCCTCTCTCTACAGTAGAGATCCATGGAGTATGTATCCTCTTAGAGAAACAAGGCCTTTGTGTCACATTCCTGATGGAAACAAACGTTTCATTGGAAAAGCACCTCTCCCTCTCTCTACAGTAGAGATCCATGGAGTATGTATCCTCTTAGAGAAACAAGGCCTTTGGATGGTTACATGAATGCTTTCTCATGCAGCTGTTTTGGTATCTCTTGATAACGCCCTCCACCACAACTATACTATGTGGAGATACTGCAAGCAGTACGGTTCCTGCCGTGTGCAGGTTATGTGTTCTCGGTATGAACTTCCTGCTGCCTCTATCATTCTCAGGCTGCTGAGACCCAGTTAGCGCTAGCAGAGCTAGCAGAGCTGCTTCATATACAGTAGCAGCGGTGAGTGGGAGAGCTCTTCTTCTCCCTGGCAGACTGGAGGAGTCACGTGCACACAGCAAACAGACAGCCCAGCACAAACTGCTCTCTCTGACCAATCAGACGAGATTAATGGGTGTCATGTGATTAGTGGACTGAGCGAGCTGCAGTCTCTAGAGTCTGCAATCAGTCTGTGCTGTGGTGAGTGTGTCGACTAAAGGCGTCCGCACACTTTCCAGCCGAAACAGCTCGGAAGAGTTTGTGCATATATCATGACAACATTTTCTGACGTTTTTGTTCGTTTCTGACACCGGTAAGGTTTTTTTTCAGCTGTTCGGGCATACACATTTTTTTCTTGATGTAAGCCGAAGTCGGTAGCCAAAGTCTTACGCCCCTTCGTCGGTGATTGGTCAACAGTAGGGATTCTTCAATAAAGTCTTTGTTGTCATTCAATGAGAGACCACTTGTTTTCATGCAAATGTTTAATGGAGAAGTACTGCACCAAACATCTTAGTTGAACGTAAAATTATGCGGCTAACATCTCCTCGGTAAAAACTTCAAAATTAATGACAGATTTCTTGAGTTATTTTGGATGGACAAACTATTGACGCTTTTTTCTTGTTTTTCAAATGAGGGTTTTTTACGGGAGTATGCGAGCACACTCGTTCAGTTCGGCTAGTCGAGTTCGGCTAGGCACGTAGCCTAACTGAAGCGTGCTGACACCTTAAGAAACGCAATTAAGGTAGTCTGGTCTATGACGCATGCTCTTATCACCCCTCAAAATCTGCTGGGATGTTTGTTGGAGAAAGAGGGGCTTGCCCATACGCTGATCTGGCAGTTTCACTTCAGGTGAGCAGAAGCCTTGTGAAATCATAAGAAACCCCACAATTCAGGTCGCCTGTGAACAGAAGCTGATTTGTCAGTTTTACTGTGTGGTTTGAGTCACACTGGTCTTTCCATGGCTTGTGTTCTGACTCAAACGGTGAAGTCAGGCAGTCAGGATGGATGGGGCTTTCCAGATAGCCCTTTCTCTGATCACCACCAATGATAGGAGGAGGTTTTAGTGGTGAATTGAACAGCTGTGCCTAACTGACAGCTGCCACTCACCCTGTCCTTCTCAGGCAGTTTTCTGTAACGTGTATAGAGGCTACACTGTACAGTATGTTTGTATTGGTTCACAGAGCCCATATATCTTCACAGGAAGCCTCCGTCATCTTTCTCCAAGAAACTGCCCCTTATTGGGTTACACCACCAGGACTTAAAACAGATGTGTCCTTTAGAGGGTTATTTGTCTTAAGAACCGGAACAGGAGTCCGCCTGGAGATATAGGCCTAGCAATGTTCTGTAACAGTTGGATCCCAACACTGTATCACTGTACTGACTAGGTTCTCTTATAAGTGTTCAAGCCCCCATAATGAGCAGACGTTGTGACTTGCCTGAGGACATCCATGTTAGAGGAGAATGATTTGAGTGTTTCTGGGGGAGGTATAAAAAATGCTTTCCAATGTAGAAATTGAAAAAGCTGTTCTTTTTACATTTTTCATAGAACTCCTTTTGTCCTCTTCTTTTCGTTTCAATATGCTGAAGTTATTATGGTCCAAAGCTGTGTGATCTCCAGTAAGTACTCTTCATATCCAATATGACAGACTGGTAATTATTAAATGTGATCCGTTCCAAAGCAACATGGACAGAGGTCACATAATTGTATGCCATTTTAGAAAAATCTATATAACTAACCAGCTAATATCGCTCCCCCTCAGTATGCCATGCACATGCTGTCATTTTTTCTGACACTGACTTTTCCATCAGGGGGCAGTTATATCACTGGCTGCAGCAGCCAAAACGTGGCAAACTTGATGACAAAACTCTCATTTATGCGACAGTGTTAGGGTGCAGGGTGAGACCAGATTAGCGTATGTATTTGGGGCCCTCCTGCCAGGCCGACGTGATTGGCTAGCTCACAACTTGGTCCTGTTGGGGACAGGCAGCTGACGCAACCCACCCACACACACACACACACACGTGCGCGCACACACACATACACACACTCACTCTGAGCGCCCCCCACACTATTCAAACACTAACATCCCTTGAGTTTCCCAGACACCCCCTCTCTTTAATCCCTCAATGAATGACGTCACTATAAAGCCCCCCACACACGCTCATTGTGGATCTGCACTCATATTCACTGCCTGTTAATAATTCATATGTGTGTTAAAGGAGCTCAAGTCCTAAGGAAGTTTCCTCGGGCATCTTACAGTGTCTAACTAAATAGTGTTTAAGTGTTTATAATAGTGTTTATAATAATATAATATAATAATGACTGTTGAAGTGTTATACACATGGAAGTATAATTGAATAGGGGAATCAAGTGTGTGTGCCCTTGAAAAATCTAGCCCTCTGGTACTTGTTGATTTTTAGACACTTCGGATGGCCCTGCTGGATCTCTCCTTTTTGTACTTTTTTGTATTTCAAAATCACTTTTCGACTCGAGAAGTTGATACTGAAAAGAAGCCAAGCCATTTTTTTATTGAGCAATACACATAATACTTCTCTATATTCTGAGATTAGAAAAGGCAGATTTCTACACTGAACAAAAATATTAATGCAACATGTAATGTGTTGGTCCCATATTTCATGAGCTGAAATAAAAGATCCCAGAAATTTGTTTACATCCCTGATAGTAAGCATTTCTCATTTGCCAAGATAATCCATCCACCTGACAGGTGTGGCATATCAAGAAGTTGATATCAACAGCATGATCATTACACAGGTGCACCTTGTGCTGGGGACAATAAATGGCCACTCTAAAATGTGCAGTTCTGTCACACAACACAATGCTACAAATGTCTACATTTTTGAAGGAGCTTGCAATTGGCATGCTGACTGCAGGAATGTCCACCAGAGCTGTTGCCAGAGAATTGAATGTTAATGTCTCTACCATAAGCCACCTCCAACATAATTTTAGAAAATTTGGCAGTACATCCAACCGGCTTCACAATCACAGACCATGTGTATGGCGTTGTGTGGGCGAGCGGTTTGCTGATGTCAATGTTGTGAACAGACTGTCCCATGGTGGTGGTGGGTTTATGGTATGGGCAGGCATAATCTACGGACAACAAGCATTTTTTATTGATGGCAATTTGAATGCACAAAAATACCGTGGCGGAATCCTTAGGCCCATTGTGAGGCCTGTTTTTAAAAAAAAGTTATCTATGACCAACAGATGCATATCTGTATTCCCAGTCATGTGAAATCCATAGATTGGGGCCTAATGAATTTATTTCAATTGACTGATTTTCTCATATGAACTGTAACTCAGTAAAGTCTTAGAAATTGTTGAATGTTGGGTTTATATTTTTGTTAATTATACAGTATATATATACATTCACTATGGGGTGTGCATGGTCCACACATGCCTTGAGACCTCTCTGCAGTTCCTGACTCTGGATGTCAAAGCTCAAGTCATACAGAACTGAAATAAATGCTTCACATAAGGAAACCTGCCTTTAAATCCCAGGCAGAGTTCATGACTGGAGAAAAGCTTGTATAATAAGCTAACTCTGCCCTCTCAGCACCCTGAGGCTCTCTCTATCTCCTCTGCTCCACTCTTTCTTATAAAGGGGGTTAAGACGGCTGCACGGCAGAGGAGCAGATAGCGTTTTTATGAAAGCGATGATGCAGACTGACTCCCTCATTACCTCTCAGCCTGCCTGTCCATTTGATCTCAGCTCTGCTGCTGAGGAGGCAGTCTGCCATGAAGAAAGGCTCATGCCGCTTCTGTTGAAAGGAAATGGAGACAATTCATTGTCAATGTTGGTCACAGCCAGAGGTAAGCTGTGGCCAGGCCATGTTGAGCCACAAGGAAACAAGGAAAAGCAATGATTGGCTTCCACTGGGGCTCTACTTTCACAATATACTATACTGGAGAGAGTTCAGTCTTTTCATAAAGTTAGAGAAAACATGCTTTCAGTCCTACTCATCCTTTGGCATTTGGAATTTCCTACCTTTGCCATTAAGCAAGGTTTTTACAGACTGTGTGAGTTGGTTCAGTGAAAAAGAGTACATTACCCATGTCTCCTTTACGACTAGACCTAGAAGGTCATTCTGTACATGTCACCCCTGGTTACAGTGTCCATACAGTACATCTCTCTGTGGAAGCTACAAACCCTGAAAGCACTACCAGCAGCCAGACTGGAAAAGCCAGGCGAGATTGACAGTCTTTTCTGTTCACCCCCAGATAATGTTACGAAAAAGCCTAGCAAGACACAAGATAGTGTTTAGGGGCAGAGGATTCTTTCACGTTGCCACTAACTTTATCTGAATGCTACATGAATCTGTTCTTACACTAAACAAAAATATAAACACAACATGTAAAGTGTTGGTCCCATGTTTCATGAGCTGAAATAAAAGATCCCAGAAATTTCTCTCAAATGTTGTGCACTGAGCGTTTCTCCTTTGCCTAGATAATCCATCCACCTGAGAAGTGTGGAATATCAAGAAGCTGATTAAACAGCATGATCATTTACAAAGGTGCACCTTGTGCTGGGGACAATAAAAGGCCGTTCTATAATGTGCAGTTTTGTCACACAACACAATGCCACAGACATCTCAAGTTTTGAGGTAGGGGGGAATTGGCATGCTGACTGCAGGAACGTCCATCAGAGCTGTTGCCAGATAATTTAATGTTAATTTCTCTACCATAACCCCCTTCCAAAATTGTTTTAGAGAATTTGGCAGTATGTCCAACCGGCCTCACAATTGCAGACCATGGCGTTGTGTGAGCGAGCGCTAGTCTCGCGTAGTCTCCCTCCCCTAGTTGTGTGTATCGTTGGGGTCATTTTAACCTAATTTGCATATGACACGCCCCCACCATGTAACATGGACAACCATGACCCATGTGCCTTTGAGTTATGTAGGCATGCCACCCTGATGCCATATTGAGGTTTGGAGAATTAGCTATTTTATTATTTGTCCAGTAAGTTTCCTGATACAGGTATCACCAATTTACACTGTGAAAGAATACTTGTTCATTTATCCTGTGTCCAGCATTCATACTACATACTCCTGGAACTCTGTGGTCCACTGTATTAAACATATCCCCCCTTACACAGATTTATGAGAGCTGTCCCCTTTTCCAGATGTGTTGCATTGTGGGTGTGAAATGGCTGCATTTATTATTACATTTCTGAATAGTGTACAGTGAATTCCATGAAATACATTCAAAGGAAAAATGGGTATGATATCCTTGAATGTGAACGAGAGGACATTTTGATAACTTTTATATAGACAGCCAACATAGGAACATGGGTCATGGTAGTCTATTTACTATGTGCAGCATAGGCATACCACCCTTAGTGCTATAATAAAGTAGTGCCAGTAAGGTACATACTTACCTGGTACTTTTGAAGTGAAGTAGCAGACTGTAATGAATGGTCCTCAAAGAAATGCAAGGATCCTGTTCTGATTAACTGACAATGGAAGAATAAGGGGTAGAGGGCATGAAGCTTTGTGCTTTCTCTTAAAGGTCACAGTCAAAATGATGACCTCTTAGTGTTTGTCCAGTAGGTGTCCTGATATAGGAAGCCCCCTAGGCATTTTAAAAGATATCAGAACAACAATTTGCATTATTCTGTATGAGATTCCTCCACTGATACAGTACATTGAGACAGCAGTCAGATGTGCTGTATGAAAAGAGGACTACTGGTTTTCCCCACGATTGTCTCAGATATTTGTAAACAAATGGTTTTCTGCTCTCACAAAGGGGACTCCTGCCCACAGCTGTGTGTCTCCAGGTGTTTAGCTACGCATCCCATTCTCACAGGAAAGCTTCTCTGCCGCCTGCTCCCTGTCTGTCTTACTAATCGCCTGACGTTATGCTGCTGGAGTCAACATGGAGTGAACCCATCCATCTCAGTCCACTCAGTTATTCATGGCCAGTGACTGGTATAATATAGAGGATTTGAAATCCCCATCCATACAAGTGTCTTGGATAGATGGAGCAGTTACTCATTACCCGTCTTGTCCCCTTGGCCTAAAGAGTTACTGGTGGCTGTTAATCAACAGGGCTGATTTACTAAGCTCTGCTCCATATGTTAGAAGTATGCCCTTTCTTATTTCTCATTCAAGGAAGTGATTAAACCCCTAGATCCTCTACCCCTATCCCATTCATCTCTGCTCTGTTATGTGGCCAGATTGCGCTGTAAGACGAGGATGCTGGCCTCCCTCATCTTTATGTCAGTGTGACGTCTGATGTGGTGTAGTAATACCCCATAGGATAATCCATTGTCCTGAGAGGTGGGTTTGCTCTGAAGGCGCCTCATACTCAAGAACATGGTGTCGTGTTGGGCACTTGATTGAGTTCAACGGCACGCCAGGTGGGTGGAGTTTGCGCTAAGTACCAATGGAATCGCTGCTAACATTCAAACCCCATCCATCTGGCGGTCGCAGCAAGTTAAATCAAGCACCTTCTCTCTCCATCATCTCCTCTCCTGATGAAAGATGGGAATGCGCATGCCCATGGTACTGGGGGATATAGATATAGTACTTAGAATGCAGTAGTGTCTGTCTTCTTCCTCTGTTTCTTGTTTATGCACTCTCTCAGCAGTGTGCAGCTTTTTTGTTCTCACGACCGTGTTTAAATAATGAATTCTGCTGTGGCGCGGCATTGGGCATTTGTGTGTGGAATCCCAACAGGCCCAGTTAATGGAGTAGAAAAACACTCATGGGTATTTCAGAGGGAGGCCTTGCTCTGAAGGCTGTGAATAACATAAAAATAAGCTGTCTCTCCTCTGTGTGAATGAGCCAAATGGCCCATAGCTTTGCTGCATTTTTGGCTAGGCTCACTCAGTGGGAAGGTCATGGTGTCTTTGTTGCGATCGGTTTTTGATATGTTAGCGATGTCCGCATGAATGTTCTGCTGTGATGATGACGAGCTAAGCATTCTGATAACTGAGAGGCGCGAGGCATCTCTGCTCTCCTGAGTCATTCCAACCTCAGCTCAGTTGGCCGTGATGGCACTAGGAATGGTATGTAGGTTGAGCACAGGAGGGGGTCTGTTCTGGAGGCAGTCCTTGGCACGCAGGACTAGAGAGAGAGAGCGGAGAGTCCAATGGCGGCAAGCTTTACACCACTCCAGCCGACAGTTTGTATTGCGTATGGTGATCTTAGGCTTGTGTGTAGCTGCTCTGCCATGGAAACCCATTTCATGAAGCTCCTGACAAACAATTATTGTAATGGTGTTGCTTGCAGAGTCAGTTTGCAACTCGGTAGTGAGTGTTGCAAGCGAGGACAGTGGCCTAGTACTTGTAACTTTGGGAAGTCCATGGATGAGCCCAGTACTGTGTGTGCGTAGGCATGTGTACTAGGCCTCATGGCAGAGAAATAATCAATTCAGTGGCCCATGACAGTGTCTTTTTAACACCCACAAATGCTTGTTAAACAAGAGTGTCAATTGATCACTTTTTTCTTGGCTATTAGGTGCCCTGCCTTGTACAGTATCCAGAGGTAACTACATAACAAGGAAAACCAGCCTTAACATGAACTTATACTGTGATGTATAGGCGTAGTGTTTTGTGGCACATTATATTACATGCAGTATACTAACTTCCCCATAATATTTTCAATGTTTTTTCTTTAATGTAGTTTTGGGGGCTTCTTCACTGAGGAAACCTACGGGACAAATACTAAAAGGGCAAATTTTCCATGATTTGTTAGGAAATAATGATATGGACTCTATTTGGCATGTACGTTTCTCGGTCATGGGTGGCACACAATGGGACATGTGGGAGGGGAGTGGATAGGGTATATGCAAATTCAACATTAACATATGAATGGACTTATAGTTGTACAGTAGCCAGGTTTTCATGACTGGATAGATAGCATGATGAATGCCGTCTTCTTTGTGCTCTCTGATTGTCTCCTGTCTGATTGTGCCAAGTATTGTTGACATACCACTCCATTGTTTGGCTAGTCTAATTGTTCACAATTCTGGCCTAATTTCCAGCCCAGGATTCTAGGCTATGGACGTGAAAGTAAACAGTAGATTAAGCAGTTAATTCTACAGCCACGATTTTCTTGCCCAGGTACCCCATCCCAGGCAAACCAGCGCCCCAAGGACCCCCATCATATGTTTGCAAAAAAAAAAAGTTAAATCATGTATTGCCTTATCGTCAAGTGAATGACAATTGTCCCCCACAATGAAATTGGGGAGGGGACTGTGGATCTGTGTCTGTCCATTTGTACGTTAGTCACACAATATCTCAGACAGCACTGGGACGATTTTAACTAAACTTGGGTGAATGATGCGTCTTGCCATAGAGATCCGGCATTTACAAAATTACATTGATTGGTCAAAGGTGGGAGCTAAAGTGTTAGTGAACTGAAGTGTTAGTGAGACGCGATATCTCTATTGGCCCAAGGGGGGGCACTGCATCATTCATCTGGGACAACTTGTTAACTGTTGCAAAAGGTAATCAACATTTTAAAATTAATAGATTTGGTAGATTGTTTTTCATTATTTTGAACTCCCCACATTACAATTAGAAGAGGAAGTGTAATCTCTAATAGAGGTCGACCGATTATGATTTTTCAACGGCGATACCAATTATTGGATGACCAAAAAAGCCGATACCGATTAATCGGCCGATTTTTAAAAATGTATTTATTTGTAATAATGACAATTACAACAATACTGAATTAACACTTATTTTAACTTAATATAAAACATCAATAAAATCAATTTAGCCTCAAATAAATAATGAAACATATTCAATTTGGTTTAAATAATTAAAAAACAAAGTGTTGGAGAACAAAGTAATATGTGCCATGTAAAAATGTGTGCCATGTAAAATATGTGCCATGTAAAAAAGCTAACGTTTAAGTTCCTTGCTCAAAACATGAGAACATATGAAAGTTGGTGGTTCCTTTTAACATGAGACTTCAATATTCCAAGGTAAGAGGTTTTAGGTTGTAGTTAATATAGTATTTATAGGACTATTTCTCTCTATACCATTTGCATTTCATATACCTTTGACTATTGGATGTTCTTATAGGCACTATAGTATTGCCAGTGTAACAGTATAGCTTCCGTCCCCCTCCTCGCCCCTACCTGTGCTCGAACCAGGAACACATCGACAACAGCCACACTCGAAGCATCGTTACCCATCGCTCCACAAAAGCCGCGGCCCTTGCAGCGCAAGGGGAATAACTACTCCAAATCTAAAAGCGAGTGACGTTTGAAACAGTATTAGCGCACACCCAGCTAACTAGCTAGCCATTTCACATTGGTTACACCAGCCATTAGGCTGATAGGCTTGAAGTCATAAACAGCGCTGTGCTTGGGAAGAGCTGTTGGCAAAACGCATGAAAGTGCTGTTTGAATGAATGATTACGGGCCTGCTGCTGCTCAGTCAGACTGCTCTATCAAATCAGACTTAATTATAACATAATAACACACAGAAATACGAGCCTTTGGTCATTAATATGATCGAATCCTGAAACTATCATTTAGAAAACAAAACGTTTATCATTTCAGTGAAATACGGAACCGTTTGGTATTTTATCTAACGGGTGGCATCCCCAAATCTAAATATTCTTGTTACATTGCACAACCTTCAATGTATGTCATAATTACGTAAAATTCTGGCAACTTAGTTTGCAATGAGCCAGGCTGCCCAAACTGTTGCATATACCCTGACTCTGTGTGCAATGAACGCAAGAGAAATGACACAATTTCACCTGGTTAATATTGCCTGCTAACCTGGATTTCTTTTAGCTAAATATGCACGTTTAAAAATATATACTTCTGTGTATTGATTTTAAGAAAGGCATTGGTGTTTATGGTTAGGTACAGTCGTCCAACGATTGTGCTCGCAAATGTGCTTTTGTTAAATCATCCCCCAGCGTTGCATTGATTATATGCAACGCAGGACACGCTAGATAAACTAGTAATATCATCAACCATGTGTAGTAACTAACTAACCATAACTAGTGGTTATGACTGATTGATTGTTTTTTATAAGATACGTTTAATGCTAGTTAGCAACTTACCTTGACTTCTACTGCATTCGCGTAACAGGCAGGCTCCTTGTGGAGTGCAATGAGAGGCAGGTGGTTAGAAGGTTGGACTAGTTAACTGTAAGGTTGCAAGATTGGATCCCCCGATCCCCCGAGCTGACAAGGTGAAAATCTGTCATTCTGCCCCTGAACAAAGCAGTTAACCCACCGTTCCTAGGCCGTCATTGAAAATAAGAATGTGTTCTTAACTGACTTGCCTAGTTAAATAAAGGTATATAAAAAATATTTTAAAAATCAACGCCCAAAAATACCGATTTCCGATTGTTATGAAAACTTGAAATCGGCCCTAATTAATCGGCCATTCCGATTAATCAGTCGACCTCTAGTCTAGAGAGACTTATTATGATCTCCCATGGACTGTCTTAGGATACACATGATCTACCGACTTCTACCTCAGGCAATTAAGAACATGTTTGTTCATAGCTTTGACTAGAGAAAGACAAAGGCAACAGTATAGAATGGAGACGGATGTCTGGGCTGCCAGGCCTTTTTCAAGACAAGACTCCATGGGACAATGCACTGTTATGACCATACAGGGAAGAATGTGTGTCATTCATAAATTTGACTTACAGCCAAGCACATATTTTTTAATACTTTCAGGATAACTTATTGTTTAACAAATACTTTCTTTGTTCAGTACCCTAGTTTCTTTTTTATAGCCCTGTGTCTGCCACATTCCACTTGTTCTGAAACACTACAGTTAATGTGTGTTTTTTTGGATCGTCCACAATCCTCTCAGGTGTTTTTAAATGATCTCATTCTTTGTAAGTTACACTGTGTTGCTTCCCTCAGAACCAGCACAGGCCTGATCATATTCCCTCATGTATTATAACACACAGATACAGCTCTTCAAGTGTGTTCACTGTAATATCATAATCCACAGCATAGCACTGACAACAGGGATTAATCATGGGTTTTGGAGAGGAGAGCACTGCATTGCTACAGCAACACACATCATTCTCTGACAACACACCCAGCTGGTTTAGACAGAAACTTGACAGAAACCTGAACCTAACAGAAATCTCTGTTCCTCCATACACACATGAAGAGGATGTGTTGTTCCCTCAGTGCTTCTCTCACCTATAGGAGAACACTGTCAGAACCCTTCTGTCCTGAGTAACTCCTGCTGTGTGTGCACATATTGAGAAATGATGCGGTACTCAGAGGTAGCCATGTGATTAATTACTGTTGTTTTATCTGTTGTGTAGCTTTATGCCAGTATATAGAGGCTACTAAATTCAGAGATGGGGCCAGAGGATTGGCGAGTGCAGATGAAGGTAACCCCCACCAGCCCCCCTCCTCAGAATGACCTCACCTCCGCTTGCTCCTTTAACCTGACACGCCCTTGTTTCACAGCACTCTCCTTTTGTTGATTTGTAATGTTTCTGAGAACTCAGTTCTGTACAGGTGAGGGGAACTCTGCAAGCACTTTTCCATATGTCCTTCCTCCCTCTTTCCACCCTTCCCGGTCCTCCCTCTGTCCTCCTCCTCCTCTCTCCTCATCCCCCTCCTCCTCCTCCTCTACCTTTACCTCCTCTTTTGGAAGCTAGCTACTGAACAACAAGCCAATCTGTTTGACAAGCACTGTGTCTCTACCTCTCACACACCCAGTTCTACCTACATGTACAAGAGCTGGTGTTGCTTGGCCAATGTTATCTCTCCCCTTCCACTCTGAATGACTTATCAATCATGTCTTGGTGTGTGCATCACTTCTGCTTTCATTGTGGATCTGAATCAATTTAATTTGTGTTGGTTTGTTTAATTGATTGATTGTTTTGTGGGTTGCTTTGCCTGTATTGCCATAAAAGCTGTCACTTTACTGGTAATCCTATGTGTCAAAGTTTGTTTTCTTACAAGCAACAATTATTGTCTTTTTCTGAATAGATTTATACAAACAAAACCATTATTATTATCTGACTATTTGACCTCTTTGGCAGCGGTTACTTTCCTTCACTGACCCAGTACAGGATGCTGTTGACAGCTTTACATGATGCAATACAGCCTTTCTCTCCAGACCACTGTGCTCACTTCCTATTTCCTGTGAGGAGGGTTGTCTTGTGCCTCAAGTCTGCTTCTGATTGGGCCTCTGCATCCTTTTGCGCTTCTGTTGCACTTTGGGCCCTGAGTCCTGAATTTTTTGCTCTCTCTTTTTTCTTCTGTCTTTTTCTCTGTCTCTCTATTTCTCCCTCTCTTTCAGGTGAGAATTTTGAGCAGAGTCCACTGCGGAGAACCTTTAAATCCAAAGTTCTAGCGCACTACCCAGAGAATGTGGAGTGGAGTCCCTTTGACCAGGATGCCGTTGGCATGGTAAGGGAACTGCGGAATGTGTAACTAACACAAAGTGTATTTTATTTGAAGCTACACCCATTTCTGTTTCCAGGGTTTACATCTGTATATCATTATGGGTTAGAACCTGTATTGTTTAGCTGACCAACTAACCTGATCTATTACCTGCTCTCTCAGCTGTGTATGCCAAAGGGTCTGGCCTTCCGCACGCAGGCGGACACACGTGAGCCTCAGTTCCACTCCTTCATCATCACGCGGGAGGACGGCTCGCGGACGTACGGCTTTGCCCTCACTTTCTATGAGGAGGTGACCAGCAAGCAGATCTGCAGCGCCATGCAGACCCTGTACCACATGCACAATGCCGAACAATACGACATCCTGCACACCCCCACCACCCCGCGGTGCCCTGAGGACCAGCGCCACCTCCATCCCCACCCTCTCAACCCCCACCCCCAACACATGCTCCTCCCCACGCCCTCTATCTCCCGGCTACAGCGCTTCAACTCCTACGACATCAGCCGCGACACGCTCTACGTGTCCAAGTGCATCTGCCTCATCGCGCCCATGGCCTTCCCCCAGGCCTGCAGGAAGGTGCTCCAGCAGCTCCACCAGGCCGTCTCCTCCCCCCAGCCCCCACCCCTCCCCTTGGAGAGCTACGTCTACAACATCCTGTACGAGGTGCCCCTGCCTCCCGCCGGGCGCTCCCTGAAGTTCTCGGGGGTGTATGGGCCAGTGGTGTGCCAGAGGCCCAGCACGGCAGAGCTGCCTCTCTTTGACTTCCCTATCAGCCAGGTGTTTGAGCTGCTGGGGGTGGAGAACGTCCTCCAGCTGTTTACCTGTGCCCTGTTGGAGATCCAGATCCTGCTCTACTCACAGCGTAAGTCCTTACTTAGGATCTTTCTCTCTGATCTGCTGAACTTTCTGTGGTTTTCTGTCTATTGTCCTCATTGCTTTTAGAAAGGATTGGGATTTGTTATTTCAACAGAAATCAGAAATAACAGTTGTGGTTAGGATCTTCGGTATGTTCATTGGAACTATTATCCAGGCAGATTAAATAAACTATCCTGCGATTCCATTAAAGGCCTAGTGCAGTCAAAAACTCAATTGTCCAGTGTTTTATATATATTTTCACACTATGACATTGTAATAATACTGTGATATAGTGAAAATGATACTGGTCCTAGCAAAATACTTGCTTGAGACATTACCCTTTGCTAAGAAGCTATTTTTGTATATATATTGTTGACCATTTTAATTGAAAACAATTACAGTAAGGTACTTCATTGTTACTCAGAAGTTATTTGATATTGAGATAAAAACGGCTGTATTGGACCTTTGTGTTCTTCCCAGCTTGTGTAAATGTTAGTTTCTCCTCATGGGCTCTCAGCTCAGGCCTAGCTTGTGTGTGTGCTGGTGTGAGTTGCTGGGGTAAACAAGCTGTTTTGCAGCAGCAGTGTGTGTGCTGTGATCAGGCCCTCTTTGTTTCCCCCTGCTCATGTTCAACCCCATGCCCACACTGCGAGAGATCGACAGTGAATAGGGACACATTCAAGAGGACGTTTTTGGGAGGAATGAGAGATATTTAGATATGACACATGTCATTTGGCACATAGAAAAATGTGATCTACAGAATTGATAGAAACAGGTCTTCCACTATGTGTGAAAAGAAACAGCATTATACATAATAAATCAGCTCCAATCAGGAATTGTTTTGTTCAGGGACCAATGTTGGAGGTTTTGAAAAGCAAATTAGCTTTTTATACAGAATGGCGTATTCCTCCTCCATGGAAGCACACTGGGATTGACTTTGATCAGAGTCAGTGGAGTGCAGCAGGAAGATTGTTTCAGGATTGGGGAGCTGGCGTGTTGATAGGATCCATTACGGAGACAGGGAAAAGGCAAATTGTTTATAAAACGCCAGGGGCTAGAGGAGCAATGCTGTGGTGTTGCTAGGCAACCCTTGCAGGAGGATAAGGAGGAGGACGCAGTCAGTGATGCAGGATAAAGATGATTGGTTGGAGATGACATCATCCCTTTTTTTCTCCAGAAGGCTCATTGCAGAATGTGTGCTGAGGAGTGTTTTCTAGAGTGTGAACCTGTGAGCTTTCCACTGAGCAGGGACAGGGTGTCGTTAGTTAAAGCTGCATAGGCTGAGGCAAGTGATGCCCCATACTAAAAATTAGCTGACTGGAGAGGGTCTGTTCTAAAAATAGAGGCATAATTCATAACTCAGATACATAGGCCCTGGCCTGGCCTGTGTCTTTCCCACATACAGTACATGAATCCTCCTCGAAACGAGCATCTGCTGCTGTTTTTCCCATCTCTTCAAGTAGATCAATGGAAGCTTGCCTTTTCCCCTACCTGGCCTGCATGTTAGTAGTCTGTATATAGAGCTCTCATTCTGTTAGCAAAGCACTCAAATAGGCTCCAATGACCTTATTCGTCTTGGAAAGGCCTTGTGGGAAGCAGCGCAACAGAGGGGTGGACAAGTGGAGGACTACGCCAACACTGAAGCTCATTAGATTTCCCCCAGTAGAATATCTGATGAATGACCCAATTAAAGAGTGTGTTTTCTCTTAGACCAGATTAGCTGTTGGCAAGGCCTGTGTGTGTATGATACTGTGGTGTCGTTTGTGTGTGTGTGTGCATGCATTTGTGTGTTTGTGTGTGTGTGTACTTTCATGTGTTTGTTTGTGCACACGTCCTTGCATTTGCATGCATGCGTGTGTGTGTGTGTCTGTCTGTTTGTGGTTTTTCTCAGGAAGGTGGTATCATGCTCTGAAAAGGCCTGTTGTTCACCAGGCAAGGTCAGAGCACTAGCAGACAGGCTAGATTAGTATTCCTGTCTCTGAGTCCCTGGCCCAGGTCCTGGGAGAGGTGGCCCAACGAGGGGGAGACCCGGCCTGGGAGAGTGCCTGTTCTGGGGGGAGAGGGTCTGTTTTGGGCAGAGGGGAGAGGGCCTGTTCTGGGGGAGAGAGGAGAGGGGAGAGGGCCTGTTCTGGGGAGAGAGAGAAGGGGGCCTGTTCTTGGGGGAAAGAGGAGAGGGGAGAGGGCCTGTTTTGGAGGGAGAGTGGAGAGGGCCTGTTCTGAAGGGAGAGAGCCTGTTCTGGGGAGAGGGGAGAGGGCCTGTCCTGGCGAGAGGGGCGAGGGCCCTTTCTGGGGGGAGAATGGGGGAGAACAGAAGGCCAAATGTAGAACTAGTAGTTATTTTGGCAGTAGAACAGCAAAGACAGAGCTGCTACTGAATATAGACTTGTGGTGACTGATAGAGAAGGAATGTAGATAAACAGGACTGGATGGAAGTTTACATGGATGCCAAACACTTGATTTGGAGTGGACTGTTTAACCCTGTACATTACAATACATTGCATACTGTAGGTGTCAAAACATTTAGCCTTTGTGACCATATAAAACCAGTCAGTTTGTGACTCTCTCCTCTGTTGTTTGTGTGACAGATTACCAGAGGCTGATGACTGTGGCCGAGAGCATCACAGCCTTAATGTTCCCTTTCCAGTGGCAGCATGTCTATGTGCCCATCCTGCCCGCCTCACTGCTGCACTTCCTGGATGCCCCAGTGCCCTACCTGATGGGCCTGCACTCCAACGGAGAGGGTGACCGCACCAAACTCGAGCTGCCTCAGGAGGTAACTTATACACTCATGCACCTATGCATGCATGTTTGCACACACATACGCACAGCTTCCCATACATACACACACGCCACACACAAATCGAAATAGATTTTTGAGATTTGTGCATGGAATTGTTTCTCAAGGGTTGTTTACCTTGTTCATTTCTCTCATTTCTCTCCTCTCCCATCCTCCCTATTCCTTCTCTCCAAAAGGCTTTTTTAATTGGAAACATTCAGCTCTAGCTGAAACCATTTAGTTGGATTCCCTCAGCCCAGCCCTCTTTAAATGCAGCCTGTCAGAGCAATAACAAGTCATTTCTAATCAGATTGCAATGCGTGAATGGTGTTTGTGCTGAGAATACTAACAACGACTTCCCTCTGGACACTCCTGCCAACCCCATCTCCATCTGCTGTCTGATACACCCAACAAAGTGACGGCATGAAATTGGCTAATCTGTAGAGAGAATCACAGGGCCTTACAACACAGATTACAAACCATCCCTCGATCCCTAGCTCTCCAGGCTTGTTTTTGTCCTACGTTTTGATTAACAGTCGTTTTTCCACCAGATTTAGACAAAGGAGGTGAATTTATTATCAATTTACTCAATTTACTCAAATCAATTTAAATTATTGATTAATTACTTATATAACCCATTGATAAATGGTAAATGGTTGTCGTTAAACATGATTCATGCTTAATGATTGTTTTTAAATAAAATGGGTTTGTGTTTACTTCTTAATGATGTTCTCAAAGGGTAGAGTGTTTCCTTTGTGAGGACAAACAGCCCTCATTAACCATGCTGTAGCTTACCCATGCTTTTACGGTTGATCAAAACACGTTGCTTTGCTCCTGTACACAGCAATTCTGCTAAAGGCCCTTCATCACAGAGCCTGGAGGAAGGGTGCTGTGTGTGCAACCAGCTTTTACACATCTGGAGGAAGGGTGCTGTGTGTGCAACCAGCTTTTACACATCTGGAGGAAGGGTGCTGTGTGTGCAACCAGCTTTTACACATCTGGAGGAAGGGTGCTGTGTGTGCAACAAGCTTTTACACATCTGGAGGAAGGGTGCTGTGTGTGCAACCAGCTTTTACACATCTGGAGGAAAGGTGCTCTGTGTGCAACAAGCTTACACATCTGGAGGAAGGGTGCTGTGTGTGCAACAAGCTTTTACACATCTGGAGGAAGGGTGCTGTGTGTGCAACAAGCTTTTACACATCTGGAGGAAGGGTGCTGTGTGTGCAACAAGCTTTTACACATCTGGAGGAAGGGTGCTGTGTGTGCAACAAGCTTTTACACATCTGGAGGAAGGGTGCTCTGTGTGCAACAAGCTTTTACACATCTGGAGGAAGGGTGCTGTGTGTGCAACCAGCTTTTACACATCTGGAGGAAGGGTGCTGTGTGTGCAACAAGCTTTTACACATCTCGAGGAAGGGTGCTGTTGCAACCAGCTTTTACACATCTGGAGGAAGGGTGCTGTGTGTGCAACCAGCTTTTACACATCTCGAGCCAGTCCAATGGAAAGAGCTATGATGAATAAAAAGCCTGAGAATTTGTGAATTGAGGACCTATGTCAATCTCAATATTGCCTTATACATCCATTTCTATATTTAAATCCTAATACTCTTAAGATGAAAGGCAGCAGATCAATAATGGAGGGCTTTTTCAAAAGAGTAGTTTGTCCCATTCAGAGTATCTGTTGACATTATATTACTGTCTTCAGTTAATCTCTTGAAGTCAACCACATCTTTTCTCCTTATGCCTCAATTGGTACTGCTCTGAGTTAAGCCACCTAGTGGAGCAAAGTGGGAATGGTTCTGCTATAACAAGAACATAACTATCACTCAGTTTGCTTCTCTCTGGTGTTCTCTGTTTCACCGACATGTTTACAATGACAGCTAAACAAGACCACCTGTCATTCCAGGCCAACTTGTGTTTCGTGGACATCGACAACCACTTCATTGAGCTGCCAGAGGACCTCCCTCTGTTCCCCAACAAGCTAGAGTTCATCCAGGAGATCTCCGAGGTGCTGTTGGCCTTCGGTGTGTCTCCAGAGGGGAACCCGCTCCACAGCCAGGGCCAGGCCAAACACTGGGGCTTCCGCTCCACCGACATGGTCACGGACAGACGCAACGGCAACCTGGCCAGCTCGCCCCTCAACTCCTACCTGCTGAGGGAGAACGAGACCATCGCTAGACTGCAGGCCCTGGTCAAGAGGACTGGGGTCAGCCTGGAGAAGGTGAGAGCAGGGCCACAGTCATCCATTTGACTGGAACATATTATTCTAGATAGTCTGCATATACACTGAGTGTACAAAATATTAAGAGCACCTGCTCTTTCCATGACATAGACTGACCATGTGAATCCAGGTATAAGCCATGATCCCTTATTGATGTCACTTGTTAAATCCACTTCAGTCAGTGTAGATGAAGGGGAGGAGATGGTTAAAGTATCAACAATGGTCCACTACCCAAAGGACATCCAGCCAAATCGACACAACTGTGGGAAGCATTGGAGTCAATATGGGTCAGCATCCCTGTGGAACACTTTTGACACCTTGTAGAGTCAACTCAATAATAGGAAGGTGTTCCTAATGTTTGGTATATTCAGTGTAGATTCATGCAGATTAATACTGCATGTCTGTCACAGTCTTTTGAAAATGACTAAGGGGTTTGCAGAGCAAAGATACTGTGGTGGGAAAGGCAGTCTATGAGCTGCCCATGTAAGCTGCTGCCGGCTAGCTCCGAGTGTGCTGTGCTCAGCCCTGGTGACGGAGGAAGTCTGTTACATTGCCATCAACAGAAAATTGGCGCCCATACAGAACCTAATTACCATCTGGTTTGAACACGACACAGAGGGCCGTTGGTAATAGATGGTAATGTTTCAGCAGAATCACATTACAGACCAGTGAATGAATGAATTAGCTTTTAACTCCCGAGAGGAGGTCTCTCCAACTCTCCATATCTGTAGAAGCCCAGAGTAAGCAGCTTATGGACTAGTAGGGGCTAGCATTAGCTTTCTCTGAAGAGATTGCCTGCCCTGGTAGTCTGCTTTTAGCTCCTCAATTTGTGGGTAAGGCTTCAGGTAGGGTCATTGTGGCCATGTCTCACATTAAGGTAACCACCTGATTTAGGATCAGTGGTGTAGAGTGATGAATTAGAGGAGGGCTCAGTAGGTCACATCCCTGCTATCTGATCTGGGCTTTGTAGCCATTACACATCTTCAAGTCTATACGTACATGTATAGGTGACTCTCTCATTGTGTCCTTTTGTCCTGCTCTTGCATGTTGAGATCTGCAACTGTGTAACACTTTTACTGTAACAGAGGAATGTGTGTTTTCAGTTTTTTTGTCAATAAATCAATACATTCTAGACTTTTTCCCCCATGCCCCTATCAGTGCTCCAGCAGCCTGTGCTAACATGGAGATAAGAAACCCATATCCTCTATTGCAGGAGTAGGCAACTAGATTCAGCCGCGGGCCGATTTTTATCACAGCGAATGGTCGGGAGGCCGGAACATAATTCTAATAGTTTGAACACTGCAAATTGACCACAACTAAGCCCAAACATTGATTGGATTTGATAATAACAATAATTTCATACCTTGATTACACGATCACATATTTCTATATTTTTTATTCGTGGGAATATTGGTGACCCTGTTGTCGACCCCTGCACTATGGCTTTCTTAACTTCTGTCATCAAACCCCTCTTTTTCTTCTTCTTTTTCACTCTCTCTATTTTTCTGTGCTGTGTTTTCCTGACCTGCTGTGTTTCCTCCCCCTCTCCCTCTTCCAGTTGGATGTGAGGGAGGATGCCAGCAGCAACAAGGACCTGAAGGTACAGTGTGATGAGGAGGAGCTGAAGATGCACCAGCTCAACATCCAGGTGCGAGAGGTCTTCGCCAACCGCTTCACCCAGATGTTCGCCGACTACGAGGTGTTTGTCATCCAGCCCAACCAGGACAAGGAGTCCTGGTTCAGCAACAGGGACCAAATGCAGAACTTTGACAAGGTGAGATCAGAGACTAGATTCCCTATATAGTCCACTACTTTTGATAAGGGGCCTTAGGGCTATGGTCAAAAGTAGTGCACTATATAGTCTGCTATCAAGCAGACCACCATAGTCCCTGTGCACAAGAACACAAAGGCAACCTGCCTAAATGACTACAGACCCGTAGCACTCACGTCCGTAGCCATGAAGTTATTTGAAAGGCTAGTAATGGCTCATATCAACACCATTATCCCAGAAACCCTAGACCCACTCTATTTTGCATACTGCCCAAACAGATCCACAGATGATGCAATCTCCACACTGCCCTTTCCCACCTGGACAAAAGGAACACCTATGTGAGAATGTTATTCATTGACTACAGCTCAGCGTTCAACACCATAGTACCCTCAAAGCTCATCACTAAGCTAAGGAACCTTCGACTAAACACCTCCCTCTGCAACTGGATCCTGGACCTCCTGACTGGTTGCCCCCAGTGGGGAGGGTAGGTAGCAACACATCTGCCACACTGATCCTCAACACTGGAGCTCCCCAGGGGTGCGTGCTCAGTCCCCTCCTGTACTCCCTGTTCGCCCACA
This sequence comes from Oncorhynchus tshawytscha, assembly GCF_018296145.1. Lineage (NCBI taxonomy): Eukaryota > Metazoa > Chordata > Actinopteri > Salmoniformes > Salmonidae > Oncorhynchus > Oncorhynchus tshawytscha. The sequence goes on from NW_024609825.1 coordinate 797,708, forward strand.
ACTGCATGGCCAGGCACGACTCCAACACCATCATTAAGTTTGCAGACGACACAACAGTGGTAGGCCTGATCACCGACAATGACGAGACAGCTAATAGGGAGGAGGTCAGAGACCTGGCCGGGTCGTGCCAGAATACAACTTATCCCTCAACGTAACCAAGACTAAGGAGATGATTGTGGACTACAGGAAAAGGAGCACCGAGCGCGCCCCCATTCTCATCGACGGGGCTGTAGTGGAGCAGATTGAGAGCTTCAAGTTCCTTGGTGTCCACATCAACAACAAACTAGAATGGTCCAAACACACCAAGACAGTCGTGAAGAGGGCACGACAAAGCCTATTCCCCCTCAGGAGACTAAAAAGATTTGGCATGGGACCCTCAAGGTTCTACAGCTGCAACTTTGAGAGCATCCTGACCAGTTGCATCACTGCCTGGTACGGCAATTGCTCGACCTCCGACTGCATGGCACTTCAGAGGGTAGTGCGTACGGCCCAGTACATCACAGGGGCAAAGCTGCCTGCCATCCAGGATCTCTACACCAGGCGGTGTCAGAGGAAGGCCTTAAAAATTGTCATAGACTGTTCTCTCTACTACCGAATGGCAAATGGTACCGGAGTGCCGAGTCTAGGACAAAAAGGCTTCTCAACAGTTTTACCCCCAAGCCATAAGACTCCTGAACAGGTAACCAAATGGTTACCCGGACTATTTGCATTGTGTGCCCCCCCAACCCCTCTTTTACGCTGATGCTACTCTCTGTTCATCATATATGCATAGTCACTTTAACCATACCTACATGTACATACTGCCTCAATAAGCCTGACTAACCGGTGTCTGTATATAGCCTTGCTACTGTAATTTTCAAATGTCTTTTTACTGTTGTTTTATTTCTTTACTTACCTACACACACACACCTTTTTTTTGCGCTATTGGTTAGAGCCTGTAAGTAAGCATTTCACTGTATGGTTGTTGTATTCGGCGCACATGACAAATAAACTTTGATTTGATTTGATTTAGGGAATAGGGTGCCATTTGGGATGCAGTCCCACTCCAGACTCTGAAACATTAATTTGAGTGGAAGTCTTCAATGAGCTTTAAAGCTTTTCATATTAATTGGCCCCTGGGAGTCCTCACTTCATTTTGTGATGTGATTCTTGTCGATTCCAGGCCTCCTTCCTCTCTGACCAGCCTGAGCCCTACCTGCCCTTCCTGTCCCGTTTCCTGGAGACTCAGATGTTCGCCTCCTTCATCGATAGTAAGATCCTTTGCCATGATGATGAGGACAAGGAACACACGTTGAGGGTGTTTGACTCCCGCGTGGACAAAATCCGCATGCTGAACGTGCGCACGCCCACCCTGCGCACCTCCATGTACCAGACCTGCACCAATATCGACGAGGCGGGTAAGAAAAGAGGAAACCCGTTTTCACACCTATACTAATAAGGGATCTTTGTCTCAGATGGTGAAAGATACTTGTATGTTTTCAAGACACACATGTCTCAAATCCTTCCACACTGATTTATTTGAACCTTTTTTCGCTAACAGACGTAACTGTTCTCGTTTTCAGACAAACTCCTTCAAAAGTGATATGAGAAAATTGATTTTGTCTCCCCTGAACCTCACTCCATTGGGTTACAGATCTACAAGGCTCACCTTAGTAATAATCCATCCTTATTTCACCTTGGTGGCGGGTTATTGTTTGTGCTTGCAATGCATTATGGGAACAATATGATTACAGGGTCTTTCTTCTACTCTGTCTTTGGGAACAGTCAGTAGCACCTGGAATAATTCATGTCAAAATTAATTTAGCTGTTGAATTCTTTCCTCTCACTATAAATTCTTTCAAATTCCTCTCTGTAATTGTATGATTCATTGCATGCATACCAGTTATGTACTAACCTAATACATTACACTGTTATCTACACCGTTGTAATAGTCTTAACTATGTAGCCTGCTGTCATTGGTGCTGATGATGTTGAGTGTTGGGTCAGGTTAGGGATGCAGAATTCCAATAACTACAAAAATTCCAAGTTTTTCCAGAAATCCAGGTTGGAAGATTCCGTGAAACAGAACAGAATAAGCAAGAAATCATGAATCCTCCAACCAGGATTTCTGGAAAACCTGACAATTTTGATAAGCTTTAAAGGAATTTTGCAACCCTAGGTCGGGTGATGATAACTCACAGCATGGAGGTGTGGCGGTGAGGAGTCAGAGATGAGATGTGGAGTGGTGGATCTATGTGACTCCTCAGTGCTCACAGAGGGGCTTAACAATGACATAAGACTGTTAAATCCTCCATGACGGTTGGTGCTAATGGATCTGCTGTGACAGTACCTCATCCTCCTCCCCTCTCTGTATCACCCCAGAGAAGGCCATAGAGATGCGGGTGGTTAAGATCGACCACACGGCCCTGCATCCCCACCTGCTGGATATGAAGATTGGCCAGGGTCGCTACGAACACGGCTTCTTCCCCCGGCTGCAGTCTGACGTGCTCTCCACTGGACCCGTCAGCAACAAGTGAGTATCACACCTCCTCAAGAGAGACTGATTTACATACTTTGATTGATAATACTGACAAAATATGTTTGTTTTGTCTCTATCTTTGCTATTTGGCTTTTGTGTCTTTCTAAGTGAAGTTGTTTTGTTTGTATGTTAGATGGGCGAAGAGGAGTGCTCCAGCACAGTGGAGGAGGAAGGACAGACAGAAACAACACGCTGAACACCTTTACCTGGACAACGACCAGAGAGAGGTGAGAGGACATTAAGCAGCCCTAGAAAAACAGGATTAACATTCCCAAACCATATTCACATGGATTTTGTCTATCTGTTTTTGTGTTATCGTTAGTTTCTTGTCGATTTCTTCCTCACTCTTCTTCATGGCTTGCGTTGTTCACTTCTAAATATCTAATGTCTGGAACGATTGAATTAAAGTCTTTTTTGTCCATTTTCTCTTTTACTCTCTATACCTCAATTATTTTCTCTTGACCTAACCTCTGTTTCTGTTTCTATCCCTCTGACACCTACTGTCTCCCTTACATCTACCTACTCTATTTCTCTCACACACTCTCTCTTTGGTGTCATTCTCTCTCCCTCTCTCTCCGTCTCACACACACACGCTCCCAGCATGTGGAGTGTCTGTTCCCGGAGCTGCAGCTCCTGCTGTTTCTAGACTACTACTGGCTCTCGCAGTCCTTCAGGCCCTGTCTAAAGTCTGTGACTGTGGATGTGGTATGTGTTGGCAGTGGGTGGGGCCTGAGCCTCACACCACGTCCACATGGCCCCTCCCCCCATGTGGTCCTCACTCCCTCCTCCTCCTCCTAGCATCACAGCTTTACCTGATACTCCAGATCACTTTTCAGGGTTTCTTCTCAGGTTTAGGGTTTCACTTTAGGCTGCACTTAACTCCACATTAAGAAAGCAATATTTAGATTGATTTGACAGCATCCCAGAAAACCCATGGCGCTGACACGCCTCCCAGGATGGATGTTAAGGTCAGAAAGGTAAAAGGGAGAAACACATCGTCCATCATAAAATGACCTCAGTACAGGCAGCTCAGCTCATTATACAACTGACTCAGAGTTCCTCCCTCTCCCTCCTCTGGAATGATCAATCCCTCACTGTAGTAGTTACCAGAAATCTATCCACAGTATGCACTGTATATGTTCTGTGGTTGGTTGCCGAGTGGTGTGACCCTCTGTGTTTATGTGATGATGAACATTGAGCCAGATTGATTACTCTCCCTTGGTGTATAGCCTACTCTTCGGCCACTCCATGTGTGTCCTCTCTGACCCTGTCCTTCCATGACCCTGTCCTGTCTGACCCTGTCCTGTCTGACCCTGTCCTCTCTGTCTCATTACAGAAATACATCCAGGAGGCCAGGAACCTGGGCACTACCATCCGGCAGCCCAAGCTGTCCAACCTCTCCCCCTCCGTCATCGCTCAGACCAACTGGAAGTTTGTGGAGGGTCTGCTGAAGGAGTGCAGGAATAAGGTACGGTAACTACCAGTCTTCCTATATTACGATTGCAATAACCATTGCAGTAGACTATTGCAGTAGACTATCGCATGGATATTGAAATACGACACCTTCAGTGAGTCCATTAGTTTCAATGTCACTCAGAAGTATTCTGATGTCAATGACCGTTGCAGTAGACTATTACTTGGATATTGAGATCCAGCACCTGTAGTGTCAACCATCTGGCCTCCAGAGATGGTAATCTCCCTGTACGGTGATATGTGTGTCCCTCCAGACCAAGCGCATGCTGGTTGAGAAGATGGGCAGGGAGGCGGTGGAGCTGGGTCATGGGGAGGTCAGCATTACAGGCGTGGAGGAGAACACACTTATCGCCTCCCTCTGTGACCTGCTGGAGAGGATCTGGAGCCACGGGCTGCAGGTCAAACAGGTCAGCACACACACACACACACACACACACACACACACACACACACACACACACACACAAGTATTATTTAAAAACAGTACACACTAACACACATATATGCATTTAGGTGCATTCAATGCGTATTCATTCATTCCCGCATCTCCATCTTCATCTGCCAGGGTAAATCTGCCTTGTGGTCCCACCTGCTCCATTATCAGGAGAGCAAAGAGAAGACGGATGCAGCACCAGCCGGTTTGGGTCCCCCAGGTAAGCCACTCATTGAAATGTGATAAATGGACGGTGATGTAAAGCCATAGCCACATCCCTCTCTCTCCTCCCCACATCAGGACTCATCCACAACACAGAGAGACGCAAATCTGACGCCGGCGCTGCCTTGGCCCCTCTCAAGGTATCCCTGATCAGGGACATGAGGTGAGTCTCCTCATCCATTCACCAGGTCTACCACAGTATCAGTGTCTTCAGATGCTCTGCCTACCGTATATACACTATTTGCCAAGTATCCTCGTGAATATAAATTTCAAGTCATATGGTCTTGAAATTATGGATGGTTGTAAGGGGAATGTTGCAAGTGATACTATACTATTCTGCCTGTGTTGATTGTCCCTTCTCTAGCGGCAGAAGTGGTTCAAATGTATGCCTTCGTACCTCTACGTAGTTTGAAAATAACCATTTTGAATCAAGGTGAGATAATGATTGATTGATCATTCCTCAGAATGCAATGATTTCAAAGTGTTTTCACTGCCATCTTGTGGCCCACTGACAAAAAGCACTTTCAGTCTAAACAGAATATTATCAATGATTCAGGACCATATGTAGTGGAAAAATATGGACATCAGCCTCATAGCCATGCATCTCAAGCTTTGCAGCAGGCATAAACACTTGATTACCAGCTATGATTATTTAAATTATTTTTATATATATATATATATATATATATATATATACACACACACACACACTATACAGCATATACAGTCGTGGCCAAAAGTTTTGAGAATGACACAAATATACATTTTCACAAAGTCTGCTGCCTCAGTTTGTATGATGGCAATTTGCATATACTCCAGAATGATCAGATGAATTGCAATTAATTGCAAAGTCACTCTTTGCCATGCAAATGAACTGAATCGCCAAAAACATTTCCACTGCATTTCAGCCCTGCCACAAAAGGACCAGCTGACATCATGTCAGTGATTCTCTCGTTAACACAGGTGTGAGTGTTGACGAGGACAAGGCTGGAGATCACTCTGTCATGCTGATTGAGTTCGAATAACAGACTGGAAGCTTCAAAAGGAGGGTGGTGCTTTTTAATCATTGTTCTTCCTCTGTCAACCATGGTTACCTGCAAGGAAACACGTGCCGTCATCATTGCTTTGCACAAAAAGGGCTTCACAGGCAAGGATATTGCTGCCAGTAAGATTGCACCTAAAACAACCATTTATCGGATCATCAAGAACTTCAAGGAGAGCGGTTCAATTGTTGTGAAGAAGGCTTCAGGGTGCCCAAGAAAGTCCAGCAGCTCCAGGACCGTCTCCTAAAGTTGATTCAGCTGCGAGATCGGGGCACCAACAGTATAAGGCTTGCTCAGGAATGGCAGCAGGCAGGTGTGAGTGCATCTGCACGCACAGTGAAGCGAAGACTTTTGGAGGATGGCCTGGTGTCAAGAAGGGCAGCAAAGATGCCACCTCTCTCCAGGAAAAACATCAAGGACAGACTGATATTCTGCTAAATGTACAGGGATTGGACTGCTGAGGTCTGGAGTAAAGTCATTTTCTCTGATGAATCCCCTTTCCGATTGTTTGGGGCATCCGGAAAAAAGCTTGTCCAGAGAAGACAAGGTGAGCTCTACCATCAGTCCTGTGTCATGCCAACAGTAAAGCATCCTGAGACCATTAATGTGTGGGGTTGTTTCTCAGCCAAGGGAATGGGCTCACTCACAATTTTGCCTAAGAACACAGCCATGAATAAAGAATGGTACCAACATGCTCCTCCGAGAGCAACTTCTCCCCATCCAGGAACAGTTTGGTGACAAACAATGCCTTTTCCAGCATGATGGAACACCTTGCCATTCGGCAAAAGTGATATCTAAGTGGCTCGGGGAACAAAACATCGATATTTTGGGTCCATGGCCAGGAAACTCCCCAGACCTTAATCACATTGAGAACTTGTGGTCAATCCTCAAGAGGCGGGTGGACAAACAAAAACCCACAAATTCTGACAAACTCCAAGCATTGATTATGCAAGAATGGGCTGCCATCAGTCAGCATGTGGCCCAGAAGTTAATTGACAGCATGCCAGGGCGGATTGCAGAGGTCTTGGAAAAGAAGGGTCATCACTGCAAATATTGACTCTTTGCATCAACTTCATGTAGTTGTCAATAAAAGCCTTTGACACTTATGAAATGCTTGTAATTATACTTCAGTATTCCATAGTAACATCTGACAAAAATATCTAAAAACACTGAAGCAGCAAACTTTGTGGAAATTAATATTTGTGTCATTCTCAAAACTTTTGGCCATGACTGTACTCAATGCTTAGCCTTCCGTCTTTGTGTTCTATTTGATTAGACTTGACCTACATTCCTCATGATCTTCATGTTTGGCCCCTCATGTCTGGTCCAAATGCTATACCAGCAGTGTTGATTTTTACATGTAAATCTTGGTGGCAAATTCCCCAAAATGTTTTTAGATGCATGCCAGCAAAGCCACTACACAACACAACACTAAACATGAATTGCACTATAATGGTGAAAAACGCTGCCCACAAACTGTTAGGGCCTTCATAAAGCTGTCCCAACAGCAGAGCTTTCTTTTCAGCACCATGGAGTGAATCCTTACCACTGCTACACCTGGCAATCAGCGGAGCCTTGTCTGGCAGCAGACAAGGGGACGACGAGCAAATAAGAGGCCATCTGTAATTTCGATTAAGACATTAATGAGCGAGCTAGGACGGACATAGTCAATATAACTAGCACTTTTGAAATGTACAGCGACAGAATTTAGAACATGGGCTGTTCTTACAGTATTCTCCCTGTAAACCAAGTCAGAGCTGTAGGATAAATAAAGGGGACATATGAGCTGACAATGAAAGCTCTTACAATATTCAATGATTATATTTCTCTTAAACAGGCTATAGGCTACATGAGCACCACCAAGTCAGAACAGTAGGCTAAAGTATGAGGGGGAAAGGGACCACATTTTTAGGGTAAGGCACATGGGCTACTAACAGCTTACTAAACAACATACACTTAGTGTTACTTTCTCAGCTACAGTATACATATCTTCAAATCAAATTTTATTTGTCACATACACATGGTTAGCAGATGTTAATGCGAGTGTAGCGAAATGCTTGTGCTTCTAGTTCCTATAAATATCTTCCTGACATATTACATAATTTATGCAGCAGCATACAATACATTTTTGGACTGACCTTGATGTGCTGTGTTCACTTGAACAGGAAGGTGGTGCGGCGGTCCCTGTAGGCAAATTTTGTCATCAAACTTTGTCATTAAAGTCTGTCATTCTCTGGATTTATGGTACTTTCAAGACAACTGGGAACTCGGGGGGGGGGAAAAACAAGGTTGTATCAAAAACAAGGTTGACATCAGTGATCTTCAGGTCGAAGCTCTAAAAAGAAGCCAGAGTTCCCGACTTGGAATTCCAAGTTGGATAACCAATCAAAACGTATTTTCACAGTCGGAGCTCGTTTATTTCAGATTTCCCAGTTGTCTTGAATATACTGAAGTCTGAGATGTCCTTGTTCCTAGTTTCCAGTTGTTTTGAACGCGGCGGAAATCATGCTGGATTGACAGCATGAATGTTTATATTTTTAAGCTTGGAAAGAAACCCTGAAACCCAGACATATCACACACACACTCCACTGAATAGCAGACTAGTGATTGCTTTGCAGCGCTTGCAGTTAGCCACTGATTCCTTCCAAACAATTCATTGTTGAATTTGCGATTTCCAACTTGTCGTGTAATGTTTATGTCCAATGGCCGATGAGCACCGCTACATTTGATCTATAATTTCTCTTCATATGACAAGGATTGAAAAGGATTTGCCAGTAGATTGTCGACGTGATTCATGATGATTGCTTGTCTAGCTTCCGAGCTAAGATTTTGAAAGTATGATGTTGCAATGATCAGTCCATTCAAAGCTACAGTAGAAGTAATTTTATCTGTGGCCAATGAACTTGAGCCTTCTTGGATGGGCACTTCTAATCTATCTTGAATTTTCGAGCTCTCCCCGTAGATTTTGCAGTGACATAGTGTCCCCATGAGTGACAGAACACGGAGCCAATCACGGCACAACTAGAGAACATTACCAACCCTATGCTCCGTATTTTTCACTGGCTGCCCCACCACTACCACCACAGAAAGCACTGAGCTAGACTGAAACACCTGCATTTTGGAGATGCCTTACTCAAGAAAGCAAAAAAGAGACCATGTTTGTATGAAGCTTAATTAACTCATTGATTTAGTTTTTTACATTGTTTGCAAACTGATATGTGACACGTATTAATGCCAAAATAACATGCAAAACAGGAAACAACAACAACAAAACAATTATATATATATATACAGTATATATACACTGCTCAAAAAAATAAAGGGAACACTTAAACAACACAATGTAACTCCAAGTCAATCACACTTCTGTGAAATCAAACTGTCCACTTAGGAAGCAACACTGATTGTCAATACATTTCACATGCTGTTGTGCAAATGGAATAAACAACAGGTGGAAATTATAGGCAATTAGCAAGACACCCCCAATAACGGAGTGGTTCTGCAGGTGGTGACTACAGACCACTTCTCAGTTCCTATGCTTCCTGGCTGATGTTTTGGTCACTTTTGAATGCTAGCGGTGCTTTCACTCTAGTGGTAGCATGAGACGGAGTCTACAACCCACACAAGTGGCTCAGGTAGTGCAGCTCATCCAGGATGGCACATCAATGCGAGCTGTGGCAAGAGGTTTTGCTGTGTCTGTCAGCGTAGTGTCCAGAGCATGGAGGCGCTACCAGGAGACAGGCCAGTACATCAGGAGACGTGGAGGAGGCCGTAGGAGGGCAACAACCCAGCAGCAGGACCGCTACCTCCACCTTTGTGCAAGGAGGAGCACTGCCAGAGCCCTGCAAAATGACCTCCAGCAGGCAACAAATGTGCATGTGTCTGCTCAAACGGTCAGAAACAGACTCCATGAGGGTGGTATGAGGGCCCGACGTCCACAGGTGGGGGTTGTGCTTACAGCCCAACACCGTGCAGGACGTTTGGCATTTGCCAGAGAACACCAAGATTGACAAATTTGCCACTGGCGCCCTGTGCTCTTCACAGATGAAAGCAGGTTCACACTGAGCACATGTGACAGACGTGACAGAGTCTGGAGACGCCGTGGAGAACGTTCTGCTGCCTGCAACATCCTCCAGCATGTCGGGTATGGCGGTGGGTCAGTCATTTCTTTGGGGGGCCGCGCAGCCCTCCATGTGCTCGCCAGAGGTAGCCTGACTGCCATTAGGTACCGAGATGAGATCCTCAGACCCCTTGTGAGACCATATGCTGGTGCGGTTGGCCCTGGGTTCCTCCTAATGCAAGACAATGCTAGACCTTATGTGGCTGGAGTGTGTCAGCAGTTCCTGCAAGAGGAAGGCATTGATGCTATGGACTGGCCCGCCCGTTACCCAGACCTGAATCCAATTGAGCACATCTGGGACATCATGTCTCGCTCCATCCACCAACGCCACATTGCACCACAGACTGTCCAGGAGTTGGCGGATGCTTTAGTCCAGGTCTGGGAGGAGATCCCTCAGGAGACCATCCGCCACCTCATCAGGAGCATGCCCAGGCGTTGTAGGGAGGTCATACAGGCACGTGAAGGCCACACACACTACTGAGCCTCATTTTGACTTGTTTTAAGGACATTACATCAAAGTTGGATCAGCCTGTAGTGTGGTTTTCCATTTTAATTTTGAGTGTGACTCCAAATCCAGACCTTCATGGGTTGATAAATTTGATTTCCATTGATAATTTTTGTGTGATTTTGTTGTCAGCACATTCAACTATGTAAAGAAAAAAGTATTTTAATAAAAATATTTCATTAATTCAGATCTAGGATGTGTTATTTTAGTGTTCCCTTTATGTTTTTGAGCAGTGTATATATACAGGGCCAGTCAAAAGTCCAAGGGTTTTTCTTTATTTTTACACTTTTCGACAGTGTAGAATTATAGTGAAGACATCAAAACTATGAAATATCACATATGGAATCATGTAGTAACCAAAACAGTTACTACACTCTTAGCATTCTCTCAACCAGCTTCATGAGGTAGTCACCTGGAATGCATTTAATTTCTATCCTTAATGCGTTTGAGCCAATCGGTTGTGTTGTAACAAGGTAGGGGGTTATACAGACAATAGCCCTATTTGGTAAAAGACCAATTCCATATTATGGCAAGAACAGCTCAAATAAGCAGAGAGAAATTACAGTCCATCATTACTTTAAGACATGGAGGTTAGTCAATCTGGAACATTTCAAGAACTCTGAAAGATTCTTCAAATGCAGTCGCAAAAACCATCAAGCACTATGATGAAACTGGCTCTCATGAGGACCGCCACAAGAAAGGAAGACCTAGAGTTACCTCTGCTGCAGAGGATAAATTCATTAGAGATAACAGCCTCAGAAATTGCAGCACAAAAAAAATGCTTCACAGAGTTCAAGTAACAGACACATCTTAACATCAACTGTTCAGAGGAGACGGAGTGAATCAAGCCTTCATGGTCAAATTGCTGCAAAGAAACCACTACTAAAGGACACCAATAAGAAGAGGAGACTTGCTTAGGCCAAGAAACAAGAGCAATGGACATTCGACTGGTGCAAATCTGTCCTTTGAGATTTTTGGTTCCAATCGCCGTGTGTTTGTGAGATGCAGAGTAGGTGAGCGGACGGTCTCCGCATGTGTGGTTCCCACCGGGAAGCATGGAGGAGGAGGCGTGATGGTGTGGGGGTGCTTTGCTGTTGACACTGTCTGTGATTTATTTAGAATTCAAGGCACACTTAACCAGCATGGCTACCACATAATTCTGCAGCGTTACGCCATCCCATCTGGTTTGCGCTTAGGGGGACTATTATTTGTTTTTCAACAGCACAATGACCCAAAACACACCTACCTTGTTGTCAAGAGACTGGACATTGGCGAGTAGTATACTTGTGATTGATGTGCCTATCTACGGAGCCTGACCAGAAGACAGCTCCGTCTGCCCCTCTGCGGCGCCGTTGTTTTGGGTCTCCTACTGGGATCCGATCCATTGTCCTGGGTGGTGGTCCAAACAGAGGATCCGCTTCGGGAAAGTCGTATTCCTGCTCGTAATGTTGGTAAGTTGACGTTGCTCTTATATCCAATAGTTCTTCCTGGCTGTATGTAATAAGATTAAGATTTCATGGGGTAACAATGTAAGAAATACATAAAATAATACATTAAAAAAACAAAATACTGCATAGTTTCCTAAGAATGCGAAGCGAGGCGACCATCTCTGTCGGCGCCATATGTCATGAGGCTACATTTATTGTAGCTGGGGACTTTAACAAAGCTAATCTGAAATCAAGGCTCCCTAAATTTTATCAGCATATCGAATGCGCAATCCGGGCTGGCAGCATTCTGGATCATTGCCACTCTAACTTCCGCAACGCATACAAAGCCCTCCCTCGCTCCTTTCGGCAAATCTGACCACAAACCCATTTTGTTGCTCCCAGCCTATAGACAGAAACTAAAACAGGAAATGCCCGTGCTCAGGTCTGTTCAACGCTGGTCCAACCAATCGGATTCCACTCTTCAAGATTGCTTCGATCACGTGAACTGGGATATGTTCCGGATAGCGTCGAACAACAACATTGATGTATACGCTGATTCGGTGAGCGAGTTTATTAGCAAGTGCATCGGTGATGTTGTACCTACGGTGACTATTAAAACCTTCCCCAACCAGAAACCGTGGATTGATGGCAGCATTCGCGCAAAACTGAAAGCGCGTACCACTGCTTTTAATCATGGCAGGGTGACCGGAAACATGACTGAATACAAACAGTGTAGCTTTTCCCTCTGCAAAGAAATCAAACAAGCTAAGTGTCAGTATAGAGACAAAGTAGAGTCACAGTTCAACGGCTCAGACACGAGATGTATGTGGCATGGTTTACAGTCAATCATGGATTACAAAAAGAAAACCAGCCCTGTCGCGGACACCGATGTCTTGCTCCCAGTCAAATTAAACAACTTCTTTACTCGCTTTGAGGACAATACCGTGCCACTGACAGGGCCCGCTACCAAAACCTGCGGATTCTCCTTCACCACGGCCAACGTGAGTAAAACATTTAAACGTGTTAACCCTCGCATGGCTACCGGCCCCGATGGCATCCCTAGCCGCGTCCTCAGAGCATGTGCAGTCCAGCTGGCTGGTGTGTTTACGGACATATTCTATCAATCCCTATCCCAGTCTGCTGTTCCCACATGCTTCAAGAGGGCCACCATTGTTCCTGTTCCCAAGAAAGCTAAGGTAACTGAGCTAAACGACTATCGCCCCATAGCACTCACTTCCGTCATCATGAAGTGCTTTGAGAGACTAGTCAAGGATTATATCACCTCCACCCTACCTGACACCCTAGACCCACTCCAATTTGCTTACCGCCCCAATAGGTCTACAAACGACACAATCGCAATCACACTGCACACTGCCCTAGCATTTAACACCATAGTACCCTCCAAACTTGTCATTAAGCTCGAAACCCTGGGTCTTGACCCTGCCCTGTGCAACTGGGTCTTGAACTTTCTGACGAGCCTCCCCCAGGTGGTGAGGGTAGGAAACAACATCTCCACCCTGCTGATCCTCAACACTGGGGCCCCATAAGGGTGCGTTCTCAGCCCTCTCCTGTACAACCTGTTCACCCATGACTGCGTGGCCATGCACGCCTCCAACTCAATCATCAAGTTTGCAGACAGTGGTACAGTGGTAGGCTTGATAACCAACAACGACGAGACGGGCTACAGGGAGGAGGTGAGGGCCCTTGGAGTGTGGTGTCAGGAAAATAACCTCACACTCAACGTCAACAAAACAAAGGAGATGATCATGGACTTCAGGAAACAGCAGAGGGAGCACCCCCCTATCCACATCCATAGGACAGTATTGGAGAATATGGAAAGTTTTAAGTTCCTCGGCGTACACATCACGGACAAACTGAAATGGTCCACCCACACAGACAGAGTGGTGTAGAAGGCGCAACAGTGCCTCTTCAACCTCAGGAGACTGAAGAAATTTGGCTTGTCACCAAAAACACTCACAAACTTTTACAGATGCACAATAGAGAGCATCCTGTCGGGCTGTATCACCGCCTGGTACGGCAACTGCTCCGCCCACAACCGTAAGGCTCTCCAGAGGGTAGTGAGGTCTGCACAACGCATCACCGGGGCAAACTACCTGCCCTCCAAGACACCACCCGATGTCACAGGAAGGCCAAAAATATCATCAAGGGCAACAACCACCCGAGCCACTGCCTGTTCACCCTGCTATCATCCAGAAGGCGAGGTCAGTACAGGTGCATCAAAGCTGGGACCGAGAGACTGAAAAACAGCTTCTATCTAAAGGCCATCAGACTGTTAAACAGCCATCACTAACATTGAGTGGCTGCTGCCAACATACTAACTCAAATATCTAGCCACTTTAATAATGAAAAATTGGATGTAATAAATGTATCACTGGTCACTTTAAACAATGTCACTTTATATAATGTTTACGTACCCTACATTACTCATCTCATATGTATATACTGTATTCTACACCATCAACTGCATATTGCCTATGCCGCAGTAATCTGCACACCTGTCCTGATCATCACCTCTCCCCTTCAAAAGCTCTGACCTGACATCCATTCCCTGCCGGATCGTTAGCCATGAACACCATTCACCCGGAACCCATACCGCATCCATGTCTGCTCGTCGCCAGTGTGTTGTTATCCATTGGATCTGCCTACCCACTCCCATCAACCCACCTCCGCTGCCCGCTCCTCCACCCGGAACTATCTACCTCCACGTTCTCATTAATTAATAAATACACACCATCTTCTTACTCACCTTGTCCTGGTCTGCTTCTGGGTCCAATTCTGGTAAACCCTGACAAAGTATTTCTCTAAACTCGCATTAACATCTGCTAACCATGTGTATATGACCAATAAGATTTGATTTGATTTGTAAGGGCTATTTGACCAAGAAGGAGTGCTGCATCAGATGACCTGGCCTCCACAATTACCTGACCTCAACCCAGTTGAGATGGTTTGGGATGAGTTGGACTGCAGAGTGAAGGAAAAGCAGCCAACAAGTGCTCAGCATATGTGTGAACTCCTTCAAGACTGTTTAAAAAGCATTCCAGGTGAAACTGGTTGAGAGAATGCCAAGAGTGTGCAAAGCTTTCATCAAGGCAAAGGGTGGCTACTTTGAAGAATCTAAAATCTAAAATACATTTGGATTTGTTTAACACTTCTTTGGTTACTGCATGATTCCATATGTGTTATTTGGGGAGGCAGGTAGCCTAGTGGTTAGAGCGTTGGACTACAGGTGGGGCTCAAAACAGCTGGGTCTCTGTTCTGAAACAGTACCACACTAGTTCATTTAGCAGACACTTTTAACCACTAGTTCATTTAGCAGACACTTTTATCCACAGTAGTTCATTTAGCAGACACTTTTATCCACAGTAGTTCATTAAGCAGACACTTTTATCCACAGTAGTTAATTTAGCAGACACTTTCAGACAGTAGTGCTCAGCCAGGCTGAGAGGAATCCTGAAGTAGGCGATAGTTTATGGGATGCATTGTGTGTTAAGGCAGTCAGACCACTGTCATGTCTACGGTGCACCACAGCCAGTGATGTTGAGTCATACAGGATGTCATTCCTGGTGTGGTGTGAAGGAGGTGGTAAAGAGAGCTGGGCTGATCTGTGTGACAGCATGTTACTTCCAGCCTAATTCCCCTGCAGACCCCCTGCAGACCAAGCCAGGGAGAGGGTGGTCTGACTCAGGGAGCTGTTTATATTATAGTCTTTTTTTTATTTCACTAAGTAAGTCAGTTAAGAACAAATTCTTATTTACAATGACTGCCTTACCCATGGCTGTGCTGTAGTCTGTTGTAGAAGTCTACTCTGACCACACGTCTGCACAGACAAACATGTCATGTCTTCTTTCCAAGGATCCAGAATTTTCTACTGGTGCTTTTTCATTTGTGCGTTGTCACATTGATATACGAGCACATTTTAATTGATAAATATATTATATTTGGGTATCTGTACTTTAAATGGACAATAAATGTTGACCAGGTAGCTTCATTCTACATATCAACATTTCATATTTACCTTGCTGTGCTCTTTATTATTTGACATTTATCTAATTCCTCTTCTACAGGAGGTGGATTCCTGTAGTTAGTTTGCAGATTGCAGATAACCATTGTTTGTCTTACTATACCATTCATGCAATAACAATCTTCAATGTGAATGTTGATATTTTGCTCTGTTGCCATGGGGAACAGAGTGGAGTGGAGGAAATTGGGTTAATTTGTGAGAGTAAGGGAAGAGGGGGAGGGAAAGGAGGGATGAGAGGGGGGGTGCATGGGGAGCACTTATAGCACAGACAGTGCAGTTCTTACTGGCAGAGGTGGAGTGGAAGGGAATGTGTCTGGACACGGAGGGCATGATAGTGGCTGGGAGCGATGACAGGAGGCTGGCTTAAACACTAGGGAGTCTGGGGCTGGCCAAGGCTTCTTCCTGGCTGGGCTGGCTACCCCCTCTCAGCCCTGCATGCTCTGGAATCTAGAACAGTGGTGAAAACAACATACAGCAGAGGTCTATCACCTTGTTCAGAGGGACTGTCACTTCTCTTGCATCTTATCATATATTAGGTTTGTGGTTTTGTGCTCACCTTGGCCCAAGGATGCAAAACATGCTACAACATTATAGACCATCTCTGAAAGGACGACTGTTTGTATATGTGTGTATATGTGCATTTGTGTGTGTTTTTTTTCTTCTCTGACCTCTGTGCTGTGTACTATATCCTCGGTAGACACATCCAGAACATTGGTGAGATCAAGACAGACGTGGGCAAGGCCAGGGCCTGGGTGAGGCTCTCCATGGAGAAGAAACTGCTGTCCAGGCACCTCAAAAAGCTGCTGTCTGACCATGAACTTACAAAGTGAGCAAAACAACAAGGACCTAGTATACAACTGGCAAATCAAGCTAAACACAAAATGTGTACTTTTTGTAAGAGCCTCTGCTTCAGTAATTGGGATAATACCCCATTCCCTTTAAGTCAGTCTCCTCATAAATCCTCACTAGTTTTTATTGGAATGTCCCACTCAGTCTCACACACATGAATCAACCTGATGTCTGAAAACTATGCATGTATAATACATGAGCTCTTTTGACAGATCCAAACATCATAGTACAATCATGTATTAAACATTTACAATGTTTTTTTAAATAATTGATGAGATGGTGGTGAAGTGGGTCACGTTCATGATTTATTATGGAGGTATTGCATTGTGACCGTTCCATTACCATTCTCCAGTTGTTTATCAAGGAAAACACATTCATCAGCTACTGATTCAGCCTTTTAGGCTTCAGACTGTTATTGTTCAATCTATAATCATTACATCATATGAAATGCTAAACTGATTTGTTTTGGTGAATTTTTTTGTTTCTTTTGCAGGAAACTATACAAGCGTTATGCTTTTCTGCGCTGTGACGATGAGAAAGAGCAGTTCCTGTACCACCTCCTCTCCTTCAACGCTGTGGACTACTTCTGTTTCACCAATGTCTTCACAACCATCAGTGAGTGCCAGCAAATTAGAGTAATAAGACTTATTTCCTGGCTAAACCAATTTCCTGAATTTGAGATGCTTACTGAGAAATATATTGAAGACAGAGGTAGCTCTTGTGACCATTTTATTTAACTAGGCAAGTCAGTTAAGAACAAATTCTTATTTATAATGACAACCTAGGAACAGTGGGTTAACTGCATTATTCAGGGGCAGAACAACAGATTTTTACCTTGTCAGCTCAGGGATTTGATCTAGCAACCTTTTGGTTTCTGGCCCAATGCTCAAACCACTAGGCTACCTGCTACCATATTGTACTTGACTGAGTGATTTCAGGTTTCCCTCTCTTTTCTGTCCCACAGTGATCCCATACCATGTGCTGGTGATTCCCAGTAAGAAACTAGGAGGCTCCATGTTCACAGCCAACCCCTGGGTGTGTGTGTCTGGGGAGCTGGCTGAGACTGGGGTTCTCCAGATCCCCAAGCACACTCAGGAGATCACCTTTGAGGTTGGTGCTCCCCTCAAGATTGAATATTCCTGGTATTTTGATAATAATATCAATATATATTCACCTTAACATGACTTTTGCCCTTTGCCTTCTCTCGCTATCGCAGTGCCAGAACCTGGGCAAGCTGACCACAGTGCAGATGGGCCATGATAACTCAGGTCTTTACGCCAAGTGGCTTGTGGAGTATGTTATGGTCCGGAATGAGATCACAGGTCATGCTTACAAGTGAGTGATATATTTGGTAGCAGCTGCCTTATGCTAGAGATTTCAGTAGCATTTATTCACAAGAAAGACCCTGTTGAAGCTTTGGCTAACTGTTATATTGTTGTGTGTGTGCGTAGGTTCCCGTGTGGCCGGTGGCTGGGGAAGGGGGTGGACGATGGCAGTCTGGAGAGGGTCCTGGTGGGAGAGCTAGTGACACCAAACTCAGAGAACGAGGACAGAATGTGTCGCACGCCCCCCATGCAGCAGTCCCCTGGAATGATGAGAAGGTTCGTCACCATCTCACCAAACAGCAAACCAAGTGAGTGACCATTCAAATACACTGCAAAAAATCGTCATCAATAATAACCAGTAATCCTCACCAAGGGACTACACACACAGCACCAAATGTTGATCTCCCGTTTGTCTGCAGTTTTTTCACCGTGGTGTGTTTTAGGGACCACCCTCTCTCTGGTCTCTGGTGGATGTTTGACTGAAAGAAAATCAGCGCGATTCTACATGTAGAATCGTTTTGCCCTCGGTTTGCAAATTATGGCCAGCACACTGTTAAGAGGTGCTAAGTACTCTCGGCTGGCAAATGCTACCGGTGTGTCCATGCCTTTAGATAACTTTTGAGGGTCTTGTGTCTGCTGGCATGGACTGATTTTTTCTTACTCTTTCCCATCATCCAGAGTTGAACACTGGTCAGATCCAAGAGGGAGTGGGAGAGGCCATCAATGGGATAGTGAAGCACTTCCACAAGCCAGAGAAGGAGGTGAGAGACACAACCCCCCCACCACATTGTCTATTATTCATCACAGTGAAGGAGACAGTGGGTCCTCAACCTGTACACTGTCTGTACACTGCAGGCAACACTGATCATAGTTTCACTCACATGTGTTCCAAATGTACACTTTCATATGGCCACAACTGATGTGTTGGACCAGGGTACTTTGAAAAGAGACAACATTAGTCACTCTTTTTCTTTCCCTGTCTGTTTTTCTATAGAGGGGCAGTCTGACCCTTCTGTTGTGTGGGGAGTATGGTCTAGTCTGGGCTTTAGAGCAGGTGTTCCAGCATGGCTTCAAATCCCCACGCCTCTTTAAGAATGTCTTCATCTGGGACTTCTTAGGTAAAGCCTCCAAAACACTACCATTACACCTGAATATACAGTATACAGTATCGTCCGTGCCATGCTAATGGATGAGGTTTCTCTTATCAATGTCTTTTGTCTGTGATTTCTCCTTATAGAAAAGTCACAAGTGTACTTTGAGAGTGCTGAGCAGAGGGAGGTGACTCCAGATGAGAACTGGCAAACCAGAGTACGCCACTTCTGCCGCTTCATGCGGGCCATCAACAGCACATCTAGGAACATAGGCAAGGATGGGAAGTTCCAGATGCTGGTGTGTCTGGGTGCCAGGTAATATCTCCTCTGTAGCCTCACAAACACTCTCAGAACAACAGCTATCATCAGGAACATTTGAATGGGAATTCATTGTACAGCACTAAATGTCCTGGTCAAAAGGGCAAATTAGATTGTTTGAGATGTTTTACAAGACATCTTCAATTCAACTGAAAGAGAGGTGTTTTCATTATCTCTCTAATAGCAGCTAGGGTTGCAAAGGGTCGGAAACTTTCCGGGAAATTTTCCATGGGAATTTAAGCCCTGGAATTTGGGGGATTTTGTTTAAATTCATTCAAAAAATAAAAGTTAGCTTATAACAGTGAACTTCCCCGCCTCCTGTTTCAGTTATTCTCCCTCACACTGTGTGTCTGCCTATCCTTTTGGGAGGTTGTGTACATCTATTTTTTATAGTTAAGCACAGCCCTTAGCTGTGGCCAATATACCACAGCTAAGGGCTGTTTTTATGCACATCGCAAAGCAGAGTGCCCAGATATTTTATTTAACATTTATTTAACTATGCAAGTCAGTTAAGAACAAACTCTTATTTACAATGATGGCCTACCCCAGATGACACTGAGCCAATTGCACGCTGCCCTATAGGACTCCCAATCACAGCCAGAGTTGATACAGCCTGGATTTGAACCAGGGACTATAGTGACACCTCTTGCACTGAGAAGCAGTGCCTTAGACGGCTTTGCCACTCAGGATACACCTCTTAGCCATGGTATATTGGCCATATACCACAAACTCCCGAGGTGCCTTATTGCTATTATAAACTGGTTACCGACGTAATTAGAGCAGTAAAAAGAAATGTTCTGTCATACCCGTTGTATACGGTCTGATATACCACTGCTGTCAGCCAATCAGCATTCAGAGCTTGAACCACCCAGTTTATAATCCCACTTTAAGCTTCCACACACTAGTTCAAAACATACAGTATATATCCTACTAATTATGACACCTCAGACTTCCTCTTTCTCTCTCAACCCTTTGTGGCAGAACAGGGCTTGGTAGCTCAAATGCATCTGCCACTTTAATGAAATATCTTCTCTTTGTTCTTTGTCAAAAATCTTTTTAAGTGGCACATAGCGAGACCAGACATGCCTAAATGCAACATAAATAATGCCTCAGTCATAACCAAGCTTGAGCCCTTCCTATCCTGTCTTTTAGCAGGTATGAGGATTTACTAAAAAAGTTCCCTGAAGTCAATCTGGTAAACTTCCTGTTTCTCTCTGCTCTTCCTAGGGACCATTTGTTACACCACTGGATCGCTCTCCTCGCAGACTGTCCAATCACAGTGCAAATGTACGAAGACACAGCACTGATAAAGGACCGCTCATTGGTAAATTCTCTGATCAGAGTGCTACAGACTTTGCAGGAGTTCAACATTACCCTAGAAGCTTCACTTGTCAAAGGGATCGGTATCTAGGCCCTCCTTCGTTCACACCAATTGGACCTGACTAAGGAAGACTGTTAGGGACCACTAAAGAACAATTGAACCTTTTTATGCAGAAAGAGACTTGAACAATTAAGGGATGATTTCTGGCTTATATTAAAGCTACTGTTACATTTGCCATATATTAAGTGTAATGAGCCTTTCAAAATGTGTTGTTATTTTTATCCTTAATAATGTTGCTGTTAGACGTTAGGAATATGTTTTCTATTACGATCCATGACTTTCACTTTGTTGAAGAAGATAACCCACCTGTTGTATACTACTTTATTGAAAGCTAAATATTTTCATTGTTATTGTGAACTGCTGACAATGGCTATATTCTAAAAAGGAAAACAAGGAACAAAAACTGTTAATATATTTTCGGAGAAGAACAGTATTATTTTGATATGTCTGTCAAGTTGCTTGCTCTGTTCTAATTCTAACTGTCATAATGCAGAGCTTGAAGCAAATGATGTAGAAGTATGCTTTATAAGTATGAATATGACATGGTATAGATGTTTGTGTAGGGTGGGAAACTGATTCACCTACATCAATATGACAGTGTGTAAGTTTGGATCAACCCCACTGGAAGTACCATAGGATGCAACTATTTTATATGGATAACTTGGCCTAAGAAGAGGCTCCTGAATAAGATAATGTAGCGTATGCTAGTGATGCACAATATGTATTCAGTTGGAGAAGTATCACTATACGGCCATGTCAGTGCTTCACACTTGACACACAACTCTTCAACAGTACAGTACTCATCATAACCATGGCTTGGTAGAAAGTGAGTAATTTATAAAATGACAGCCTTTGTGTAAATACCTCTAACCAGTGCATCCTTCTTTCCAACAACTTCTCATTATTCCTCACCTGTTCTGCCCATTCCTGGCAGGTTTACAACATCATGTCTGTTCAGTAGTGAAAATTGTATGAGCTGATTGCCAGTTAAATTAATAATGTGTGGTACATATGGTTGCTAAAAAAGGCCAGATTCAAAATAGAGCAAACGATTCTCATCTGAACTGTTGGCGTTTCTGCTATGCAATATAATCCACATCACACAAAAAAAATCAACCCAAGATCTAGATGAGAATCATTGGACCTCCTCCATTTTTCTTACTGTGCAGCATAGGATGATGAATAACAATAGCAGTTTGATAGAAGTAGGTGTGAAGGATGTCTTTCCTGTGCCAATGTCTGGATTGTGTTGGTTGTACTATTCCATGTACAATCCACATGAGCATCTTGGGAGATATATTTTTGTTTTTCAATACTGTTGTACATTTGACATAGCCGTATAATGTAGTGTTTACTAAGTGAGGAAATGTGTACAGTGTAAAAAATTAAATAAAGAATAAAATGACAGAAATGAAGTAATGGATATGGATATGTTTGTTGTATTTTTATTGAAGGATTATAACTGACTGGAATGGTGTCACTATAAATTGTTATATGGTTATTGATGGTTATTGAACTTTACCAAGCTGAGAAATCAAACACTGATAACAACACTTGTAACAACAACAAATGCTAGTTTTAAAATGTAAACAAACTCATTCGCGCCATTTCAAATACTTGTTTTTCTTGTCCATTCATACGTTGCTGATACGATGCTTGCTGGGACATGGAGTCTAGTGAGGTGTTGAATACATAGGATTAGACGGAAATAATTTCCATATTCACTACTACAACCAGAATCCCATATTGTTAAATACCATGCATAGTGTGCTCCAATTGGCTGAACTACTTCTGTTCAAACGGACACGTTACACTCCTAATATGGTGTTTCTACGATGGAACGCTTTATTATCATATTTTTTTTATGCTAATGTCATTCTAATACCCAGCTGTATGCAGTAGTAGTAGTAAGGCATGCGCAGTGTGTAAAAAGACAACGGCGAAGATTCAAAGTTTTTGTTCGGTAAGTCTACTGTTATTTACCCTTTACGTTTAGAAATTAACGTGAATGCTAATGTTTTACAGCTCTTACATTTAATTTTAGTCTGTCGCGTGCGAACTATATCTGCACGGGGGTCATTGTAACAATGGGAGAGCATGGATATGGAGCGTGGCGTGGTAGCTAGCTAAAGTTAGCAGGCTAGCTAACAACAATAGTCAGATTGCTATTTGGCGCTCTCAGCGGGCGAATGTTTGAATTTAAAGGGAAGGAAACGATATAAATTATTGTGCGTGTTAAATCTTACAACAACAATTTCATTTGAAATTATAAGACAAGCCAGTGTTGCCCAATTCACTTTTTTGTGCCGCATTTTTTTTAATGACTGTTCGTCCGCTTTTTGTTTCTTCACTGGAAGGAGTTTTCCTTCCCCGCTTTTTGTTTCGGATTCCCCAAGTAACTGAGAATCACTTTCCCGACAAAAACATATCAGTTCTAAACACAGAAACGATCAAAATTGCAGCACGAAAGGCACAGTTCATTTATTACCAACGACCGACCCACTGTTGTAATTTGTCGAGTATTTGTAGTAGCCAAGTTAGCTAACGATGGCGTCATTACTAGCGGTTGCCAGATGCTGCCATTCTATTTTAGTGGATTGCTTGCAAGTGGCAATGTACCGTTGGTGTATTGTAATCTACTAAATGGAATAGCTAGCTTGCAAAAGTTGGCTAGATTTAGTTGTTTTTTTTGAGCATACATTCAACCAATTTCATCATTTGGTTCCTGTCCCGCGAGCTTTGTTTAAAAATAGTCTCCTCCAGTCAGGAAACAAAAAAGCGAGATGGGAGTCGTTGCCTATAACGTTAATTGTGTGTGCATAATAACGGGGACGTTGGCTAAGTGATTGTCATTAATCGGTATAATAGCTTGCAGGATTGATAAAAGGCGTATCTAAATGCAGAAAGGAAAGTATTTTTTTGTGTACTTCGTATAGCAAATTTTGTGTAGTTAAAATAGGTTAATCGTCAATAAATATGAGAACTTCGCATGGAGACAAGCTATCATGGATAGCTAAAATTGTAGAATAAGGCTTCTAAATGGAACTAACTCAATGTTTTGACCACATGTAGTGACCCGCCCCTTTCCACCAGGGGAAAGCATTACAGCAGTAACGTTACAGTGCTATTACTATTCTGCATTCAATGGATGGCATCCTTTGGTAATCTATTTGTTATTTCTCTGTAGGGTTCCCATTGATCATCATGTTTGGTTTTCACAAGTCTAAGATATATCGCAGCCATGAAGGATGTTGCATTTGCAAGACCAAGTCCTCCAGTTCACGCTTTACTGACAGCAGCAGATATGAAGAAACCTTCAGGCTATGTTTTGGGTATGCTTTAAGTCTTAATGACATAACATTGCATTCATCAAATTCTTATTTTTTTATGGAGTATTAAACACTACACACTTTTATTTCTGTGTTGTATATTCTAATTCATGTTAATGCAGAGTTTGCACCAGTGATTGTATGCCATACAAGGTTAAACAAGTGATGGTCAATAGATTGAATTGGGAAGATATTAGTAACTGGTCTAGGACTGATTTAGATCGTTGTTCTTCAGACAGCAAAACAATGTTAACTTTGCAGTGCTTCAGAATATGATTTCATATATAAGTTAAGGTTCTGTCTGTTATTTAAAGATGTTTACTGATTTGCTTGAGGTGTTTTTGTTTTCTTGATTATTTATCAAGGTTGTCAGAGGATCGTGTGGGAGACATCTGCAATGCCTGTGTGCTGTTAGTAAAAAGATGGAAAAAACTGCCAAAAGGCTCTAAGAAGAACTGGAACCATGTATGCACCAACTTGTTATTTTAGTTCAATGAGGATTCACTGTGATTTTTCATGTAATTGATGCTGTGTGGAAGTTGAGTGATTGACATGTATTACTGGTATATGACATTAGGTTGTGGATGCAAGAGCTGGGCCTGGCTTCAAGCTAACCAAACCCAAGAAGATGAAGAACAGTGATGGGAAGAAGAAAAGCAAACTGAAGAGGCTTCACAAATTCAAAAGACAAAGTAGGTCACTTGTTAAATCAACAAAATTATAGAATATTATCTACACCTTCAACATTTTTAAACCACTGAGTTATACTGCGTAAGTCTTTGTTTCACTTTAGTCACTAGGCCCTACTTGGAGGATCCAGGTAGACATGCAGATGTTGCCTCAAACATTTACCATGAGAGAATGCCACCACAAATGGTCATGTTTGTCCTTTCAGACTCTGATGCCCACAGCACGACCTCCAGCATGTCTCCATCCCAGTCCCCCAGCTACGAGTCAGATGACGGCTCAGACATTGAGTCCAAACAGAGGCGCCCCGCTCCTTCTGTCTTTTCCTTCCTGGACCGTTCTTACTGGAAAAGGTATCTCAATGAAGTATATGAAATTGAAGTCTGTCTGGAAAATCTCAATTTCATTTAGTACTGTAATTTATCTGGGACAATTCTGCAGAAATGATTTGCTTTTTGGACAAACTATTGAATGGATACTTCATCCTCTTCCCTGTAGGCAAAAGGTGTGCTGTGGGATTGTGTACAAAGGGCGTTTTGGTGAGGTGATGATTGACCCGCGTCTCTTCAAGCCCTGCTGCAGCTCCAAGAAGCAGGAGACGTTGATTCCCATGCAGGACACGCACCTTCCCCTTCCCGCCATTCACCCCCCGCCTCTCCCGCTACCAGAGGCCCTGAAAGAGGACTGGTGATGGCTCTTGAGCACCCTCTTGGGGTGACCATGACACCCTACAAGTTGTCTCCAGTGGCAGACTACCCCCCCCCCAAAAAAACCATTCCCTATTAGTTCACTGTGCATTTAGATGGCTAAATGATTTTCCTATTTTTGCTTTGATATGTGTATTTGTAATTTTTTTAACATATAATTCATTTTCTTGTCTTTCTTTTTTTTAAAGAAAACTAAAAAGAACCCCAAAAAATGTTTTTATAAATGCATTAGTTGTACTATTTATAGGATGAGGCAGAATTCTATTTGGCCTTGAAGGGCACACTATTCAGGTCTGATTAATTTGGTTTGCAACATTTAAAGTGTATTTTCTGTGTTACGGTTACCAGCATTTGTATATATTATGTTATTTTTGCCAGCATCCAGACTTGTGTTTTATTTTTACAGCTGTCTAATTGGCAATGAAGTATTGTGCTGATATGCAAGACTCCACCAGCTAGATTTCTAAAACCAGCTTATTTGCATTGATGGAATGGACTTGTACTTGTTTTCCCCTGACACTCAAGCAGATTTAATTTGATTTATAGCATCTTAATATATAAAGGGTTATGGGCTAAGAGTATTCAGGGGTCTTCAGTGAATTTATACATTATGAATGGCCTTTTAAATGTATACATGCATGTGTTATCACACTTTCCCACACATGCATGGTTTGGCAAGCACTGAGTAGTATTGTATGTTGTCAGATGTGTTAACACTCCGTACCATGAGCGTATCTATTGCTTTTCCAGCAATTTCATGCAAGTGAATCACGATAGATTGAGTTCGACCAAGCATGCCGAACTCATCTTTGTCTTGGAATGAAAACCAGCAATTATTTATTTGTAGTCTTCCATGAGCTGAAAATGCACATTTTTATAACCATATGTTGAAGTGTTCTTGTATATACACTTGCGAGTGTTTTGGCTATGAGAACTATTTGAAATTACAATGCATCTTTTTAAACCACTAAATGTGTACAGATGTGGAAATATTTAGATTGAGGCATTATTTTATGGCATCACTTGTAACTTATTCATTGGCCAATAAGTGGCTAGCCTAATCCCCAAGTTTGTCACAACACTTCAGGGGGTTGTGTTTGGTAAGGTACAATGCATGAAAGCTTTAGCAACCAATTATGAAAATTAGCAGTGTGGTGTTGGACAACTTCCGGCAGTAACACAGTTTGTGCCTGCTGAATACCACCCATATCTTTGTCCTATGAGTTGAAGGCTAAAGCAATACTTACACTATTAATGTTCTGTGTTTGTTGGCATCTTGTAATTCTGTTATTGAATGTGTATTTTATATTTTACAGAAGAAAATCAAAGCTGAGACTATGCAGACATTTTGAATGTGAGAAATTACCAAAATGTTAAAGGAGCAACATTTGTAAGTCCATCTCTGCCTCGTAGCAAAATTGTTTTTTCTGCGTTTCATTGTTTTAAATCGATATTTCATAATTATAATGCGGCTTTGCCTCAAGCGACAACATACGTTTCTGGTTCGTTTTCTATACATTTCTGGTCAGTGGTCGAGTCAAACCAATCAGGTGTGTACCTCTTAAATAATGCACAGTTTTGCAGTAAGTGGTGTGAATTATTTTCAGTTTGTTGTCAGACATGCAGACCGGTAGCCTGAGTGCCAGTCTGTCTGTTCTGTCATGCCAACTTCTTGTTACTCATTGTCATGCCAAACATTATATAGCTTGACACTGATATCAGTGGAGTTTGCAAGAGCACAAACCGATCTGGCACCTGGCTAGTAGACAGGGTATCCTGTTGTGCAAAGTTATTTATTTGCTATAACTGAACTAAATCAGTAGAATGGTTTGTGTCAATATACTGTATAACCTTGGTTTTCAAAACAGTTACTTTTGTGTAGCAGGTTAGTTGAGTGTTAAATCTTTCTGTGATTCTTAAATAGTGTCATTAAAAGGAGAGCTGATGCTTCCTTTTATCAAGATGGAAATTCTAAACTGTTTTTGTATATAGGGAAATGACTATTTTATTGGTGTTTGCATGGCACATTTGATCATATGTGTGCCTTATAAGAACGAACATGCCTTTTACATCATGAAATTCAATCTGTAATGTCATTTAATATTTATTTATTTCAAATCCATTTGTAAAACTGATGCTGTAAATTGAACCGTTAGGACCTTCAAGTAATTTTCATTTTGTGCACTTCTTTCGATTTTGTTTTGGTTTTGTCTATATTGTTATTCTGTATCTCCACAACTGCATTAGTTCTGTCTTGTAATAAAACATCAAATATAATTTTTGGGCCTGCGTGATCTCATTTCAACCGCTAGATGGTACTCAAACCGTAACACGTTGTTTAATCATAGATTGGAGAGAGGGTTGGTTAAATTAAAGCAATGAATAATGCATTTTATGAGTTGCCCTTGGCCGCCTTTTTCACTAGTTGAGTATAATAGCTCAACTACAGTATTTTAATTTCGTCGCCCGTACTTTTAGGTAGTGACATATCTGACAAATGCCAACCCACCTTGTGAAAGTACGCCTAGCGCCTCACACAGGGGAGCAGTGCGCAGAATCAATGATCACAGCTAGGCCAACGAGGCATAGAATGTCTGTTGCCCAAAACTCTCATTTTCATTTGGATAATCGAATATTAAGCGAGTAAGGCGCTCAATATTCCATTATGCCCCTGATGTTGAACACTCAAAGGCGCATGAAGTAGCTCGCATGAAGGCTTCTTCAATATAAAGCCGTATTCACGTCATGCTAACCTAGGCGGAAGGTACCACAATGAATTAACACGAAGCTCCACGCAAATAATTTATTTTAATTTTAACTCGGACGTCCCGATATTCCGACATGACATGAATGCGGCATAGATCCATGTTCCAATGTCGATTGCCTAGTCAATGTCCCGTTCATCTCAGGTCGGAATCTCGGAAAATATCCGACTTGCTTAAGCCACGTTTCCTTGCTAGTTAGAACTCGGAAATGTAAGTCTTGCTAACTCGTTGTATAAGGATGATCCCGAGTTTCCCACTTGGGGAGTATCAGAATCAACCAATAGTAAGCTCTAAACATGTAATTTACGTTCATTTGAAATAACTTACGTTAATTTTAACTCGGGAGGTTCCTAGTTCCGACCAGCACGTGAACGCGTCATACTCGTTGTAGAAAGATGATACCCTAGTTTCCCACATGAGAAGTATCGCATTATCAACCAACAGTAAGCTCTGCGCAAATAACTTACATTAATTTTTTAACTCGGAGGTCCCGAGTTTCCCACATGACTTGAACGCTGCAAAGGCCTAGATCTTAAATGAAATTATATTCACTTGGATACAGAGGAGCGCGCTTCAACGCAGCTGTGCGTGCGTTCATATTTCCACAAAACAGACGGATTTCAAAGGATGGCACTTTGATCGCCGACAAAGACTGGAGCAGCCAAGTTTTATGGCCACCATTATTTCGAGGATTGGGCATTCAGAGTTGTCCGATTTATACAACAGGAGGATTAAAAAGAACATAGAACAGGGCACGGTGCAGATTTGCGGAGGTAAACTTATTTTACAAAGTCAGGCTTTTAAGGAATATTTCGGGAACCTTATTTCAGCCTTTCCACATTTCCTAGGCCTACATAAAATACTGTAGGCTATAGGTTTATGGTTATAAAATCAGCTATACAGCCTAATCTAATATTCTCAATTGCTTCTGTTTTCAGTAGTCTCTCTCTCTCCCCGCTCTCTCTAAATTCAATTAAAGGGCTTTATTGGCATAGGAAACATTTTTACATTGCAAAACCAAGTGTAATAGATAATAAACAAATGTGAAATAAACAATCAGAAATCAACAGTAAACATTACACTCACAAAAGTTTAAAAATGAAACAGACACTATCTCTCTCTCCATCTCTCTCTCTCTCTCTCTCTCTCTCTCTCTCTCTCTCTCTCTCTCACACACACACACACACACACACACACACACACACTCCTTTCTCTTTCCAGAGCCACTCGTGAAGCCGACTGACAGGCTAGAATGAAAATGAGGCGGACACTTGGTCAAGACTTCAGAGCAAACGCGTCCTTTTCAGGACACCTCTAAACTTGGATCATATCACCATGGGAGCTATTTGTATTGCAAGAGACTTTTGTTTGTTTTTGCTCTTGTTAAATACTCGCCAAAGCGCAGCTCTTCTAGAGAACCCAGGTACGTTTTATAAGTTTCAAAGACCGTTTTTACGCACGCTGTATAAGAGTGTTTGCGCCCATGTTGTTGTTTTCTAAGGATGTATAGTTTCCAACTACTTGGCAGACTTTATTTTGTTTACATTATTATATTTTGCCCCCTCAGTATTGGCTTCAATTGTAGGAATTGGAACTTGATGGATTTCGTTTGTTTGTTTGCTTTTTTTTAATGAAGTCCTACGTTTTATCCTACCTACTAACTTGTTTTCAGGTAAAATGAATAACAAATGTACCGATGATAAGGAATGTGTCCTGACTTACTTCTTAACTTTAACACTTTTTTTTGGGGGGGGAATAATTGATCAGGTTCAATCGGATCAATGTTTTGTTAACTTTAGTACTCAGAACCTGGTGTATTAGACTTTTACCAATTTAACGGAAATGATTCAGTGTTGAATTGAATATTGGGGATTTAATGAGGGGCACGTTAATCCCACAATCCTAATGTACATGACTAAAGTACAGATTTTTGAGATTCATAACGAAATGTTGTTCTGGTAACATTTTATGCCATAATGTGGATTTCAACTCCGGATCCATGCGCAGAAGGAAGTGATTTTATTTTATTTTTATTTATCCGTTATTTTACCAGGTAGATTGACTGAGAACACGTTCTCATTTGCAGCAACGACCTGGGGAATAGTTACAGGGGAGAGGAGGGGGATGAATGAGCCAATTGTAAACTGGAGATTATTAGGTGACCGTGATTGCTGTCACATTGATGCTATTTGTCAAAATACCCAAGCCTCTTACAAGTGCACGTGTTAAGTAGGCTTTAAAGGCGACGGTAAACATTGTGAAGGTTATTATCTCCTCTGTAATTCCTTGTTCCTTTCATCATTCATGTTTGTATTGGGATCATATGAGACATATTTGAATTCTTTGGACCAAGAGTTCCATGGATTACCAAGACAAGTTTCAATGACATTTTGATTATATATCATAAACCTTGGCATAATGCATGACTTTTATTTAAATGATGTGGTCCATTGTTTGAAAGGACCCTTTTCCGCTAAATGCTCAAAGGGCAAACATTCATCAATCTTGACTTGACTCCCCTTTCTTAGACATTGATGAATGCGACATCGAGTACAATGGTGGCTGTGTACACGAATGTAACAACATACCAGGCAATTATCGTTGCACTTGCCATGATGGATTCAATTTAGCGCGCGATGGACATAATTGTCTAGGTAAGATACATTTCAAACTACAAGGTAAACAACATTTGATTTATTGAGTGTCTGACAATCATCCAGTTATTTCATTGTTCTGAGAAGTCATGTCCTGGCTCTGCCTGCAGATGTGGACGAGTGTGTCTTCAACAATGGAGGGTGCCAGTATACATGTGTCAACACCATGGGGAGTTATGAGTGCAGCTGCAAAGAGGGCTTCTTCCTCAGTGACAACCAGCACACATGTATCCACCGCTCTGTGGGTGAGTACCCCTGGAATACCTGCCCTGTGATGGCTTCCAACTCTCCTTCCCACCTTCAAATGTGTGTATTTATGTGTCTCTCTGTGTCTGTCTGTGTGTGTGTGTGTGTGTGTGTGTGTGTATATTCGTGGGTGTGTGTACACATGTCTGTTGTGTCTCAGTCCATGCATGTTTCTGTATGTTTGTGTCTCAGTCTATGTGTGTGTGTGTATATTTTTAGTGTTAAGGTAGGCTACTAAGCCGTGTCAGGGGCACGACAGAGAATAATGGAGCTAATTCTCGAATGTTCACCAACAAGAGTGTGATTGACAGCACAATGATGGATGACAGCTGTTAAATCGGTCCCCTCTCTGTGGCATTATCTAGAGCAGTCGGGCTCCAAAGGGCCCATGCTGTGGGAAAAGGAGCCCCGTGTCCCAGAGAACAAAACAAGTTAATAACTGCAACACTTGGGCTTTTGTGGCCTGTGTCTTACATTAGAATAAAGCTCTCACAAGTATTGTTGTTTTATTCTTACTAAATTCAATGAAGAGATCCAAAGGTTTTTCACTACATTGGGTTTCCCTTGGAAAAGTTAATAATCCTACCAGCACATCCACTCAGCCGTTGCAGCATAAGAATAAAGGAGCTGCTCTCTACAGTGACCTGGGAAAAGGCCAATGATGGTATTAGGATAGAAGATAACAGTGTGATTCTGACTCCCATACACACTGAGTGTAAAAAACATTATGGATATCTGCTCTTTCCATGACATACCAGGTGAATCCTATGATCCTTTTTGATGTCTCTTGTTCAATCCACTTCAGTCAGTGTAGATGAAGAGAAGGAGACAAGTTAAAGAAGGAGTTTTAAGCCTTTAGACAATTGAGACCTGGATTGTGTATGTGTGCCATTCAGAGGGTGAATGGGCAAGACAAAATATTTAAACCAACTTGACACAACTGTGGGAAGCATTGGAGTCAATATGGGCCAGCATCGCTGTGGAATGCGTTTGATACCTTGTAGAGTCCATGCCCTGATGAATTAAAGTTCTTTTCAAGGCAAATGGGGGTGGGGTGGGGGTTGCAACTCACAATTCCTGACATTTAATCCTAGTAACAATTCCCTGTCTTAGGTCAGTTAGGATCACCAATTTATTTTAAGAATGTGAGATGTCAGAATAATAGTAGAGAGAATTATTTATTTCAGCTTTTCACATTCCCAGTGGGTCAGAAGTTTACATAGACTCAATTATAATTTGGTAGCATTGCCATTAAATTGTTTAACTTGGGTCAAACATTTTGGGTAGTCTTCCACAAGCTCCCCACAATATGTTGGGTGATTTTTGACCCATTCCTCCTGACAGAGCTGGTGTAATTGAGTCGAGTTTGTTGGCCTCCTTTCTCACACACACTCTTTCAGTTCTGCCCACAAATGTTCTATTGGATTGAGGTCAGGGCTTTGTGATGGCCACTCCAATACCTTGACTTTGTTGTCCTTAAGCCATTTTGCCAGAACTTTGGAAGTAGTCTTGGGCTCATTGTCCATTTGGAAGACCCACCAAGCTTTAACTTCCTGACTGATGACTTGAGATGTTGCTTCAACATATCCACATACTTTTCCTACCTCATGATGCCATCTATTTTGTGAAGTGTACCAGTCCCTCCTGTGGCAAAGCACACCCACAACATGATGCTGCCACCCCAATGCTTCATGGTTGGGATGGTGTTCTGCGGCTTGCAAGCATCCCCCTTTTTCCTCCAAACATAATAATGGTCATTATGGCCAAACAATTCTATTTTTGTTTCATCAGACCAGAGGACATTTCTCCAAAAAGTACGATATTTGTCCCCATGTGCAGTTGCAAACCGTAGTCTGGCTTTTTTATTGTGGTTTTGGAGCAGTGGCTTCTTCCCTGCTGAGCGGCCTTTCAGGTTATGTCGATATAGGACTCGTTTTACTGTGGATATATATACCTTTGTACCTGTTTCCTCCAGCATCTTCACAAGGTCCTTTGCTGTTGTTCTGGGATTGATTTTCACTTTTCGCACCATAGTACGTTCATCTCTAGGAGACAGAACGCGTCTCCTTCCTGAGCGGTATGATGGCTGTGTGGTCCCATTGTGTTTATACCTGCGTACTATTGTTTGTATCGATGAACATGGTACCTTCAGGCGTTTAGAAATTGCTCCCAAGAATGAACCTGACTTGTGGAGGTCTACAATTTATTTCTGAGGTCTTGGCTGATTTCCTTTGATTTTCCCATGATGTCAAGCAAAGAGGCACTGAGTTTGAAGGTAGGCCTTGAAATACATCCACAGGTACACCTCTCTAGGAAGTGTTATTGTTGGGCCATGCTCCAAAGGGTTGTGGCAGATTTCCAGTCAGGGGGCTTCAATAATCTATCATCAGACATCATTGGTGTTGTGCAGTGTCAGTTGTTTTGCCTCTATATTTCATTACCATGTACGATATGTAACAACATGTGAATACACTGTTGTGTGTAGTGTAATTACAGTGTTATTACACAGGTATAGGAGCAACCTAATGTAAAGTGTTACCTCTCTTTCCCAGAGGGCCTTAGCTGTATGAATAAGGAGCATGGCTGTGCTCACATCTGCAAGGAGACACCCAAGGGAGGAGTGGCCTGCGAGTGCCGCCCAGGATTTGAGCTGGCCAAGAACCAAAGAGGCTGCATCTGTATGTGTGAAGTTTTGTGATTGATCGTATAGCCAGCTCAACCAAGAGGATTGTTTAGATAATACATGAGTTGAACTTTGGAAGTGACCCAAGTTTTGTGTCATTGGCCTAGTGACTTGTAACCATGGTAACGGGGGCTGCCAGCACACCTGCGAGGACATGGAGCAGGGGCCCATCTGCAGGTGTCATGTGAGGTACACCCTGCACCCTGACGGCAGGTCCTGTGTAGGTAAGAGCAGATGAACCACATCCAGGCCTACTTACATACACTGTGCTTCTACACCTGCATTGCTTGCTGTTTGGGGCTTTAGGCTGAGTTTCTGTACAGCACTTTGTGGCAGCTGATGTAAGAAGGGCTTTATAAATACATTTGATTTGATTTGATTTGGAACTTATCTTTAAGCATCTTCACGTATGGCAAACCAGATTACCTAGTCAACAATGGTGAAATGGACTGGATCCTTCTAGATATTTCCATCTGTACCGTTCTTCATTCTCCTTTTTGTTACTCTCACCCACTGAAACTCACCTGTTTAAATTATCACATCTTGAGCCTGTGGATGAAATGGCAATCCTTTTGAGGAGCTTGCCATCTCTCCTGACAGCGAGTGTGTATTTCTTCCATTTGCACATGGTGGATATGATAAGCATCAGCCGTCAGATAGGAAGGAGACATACAGTAGGCCTGTGGGTAGTATCTGTTTCTCCCGCGGCGCTACTGTGTGTGTGGGGTCCAGGATTATCACTGAGTTGTCTCCAGCTCCATCTCACAGTTCCATCTCCTGTCTTATCTGACACACGCATAGACAGCCAAACTGCATGTCTTAGGTGTCAACATGCTTCTGGTTCCAGAGAGGAACACAGAAAAACATCCAGGGGAGGTAGACTACACTTACAGACCACCAAGGTGTGCACTGGGCAATTCAGCTACTGTGCATCAGCAGACAGAACAGAACAGGAGGCAACTTGGTGCAAACATTTTCTTAAATGTTGACCTGTGTTTATTTTAGTTATACTAAAACACTGTGTATGCATCTACGTGTATTCTGTTGGTTAGGTTACTGACTGTTACTCACGTCACCCACTGTCTGTATTACAGAGCGGGACGAGACAACTACTGAGAGCTCTGATCACAACGCCACGTCCTTCACTGAGGTGGACAAACGTGTCAAGCGCAGACTGCTCATGGGTAATAATTGTATAATTGCACAAATTCCACTGTTATTACCCATTGTTACTTGCAGTAAAATAACAAAACCAAACAGACTCAGCTACTGAGAGGATTCTGTCAGTTGGACTATTTGAATGACTTTAGTTGCCATGGGTTATGCTGCCAGGAATCAGCCAGAGGTGTTTTTCAAAGGGGAGAAGAGCAAGGCCCAGTAAACCAAGGCATTCCACAGGCTTTAGAGCAAACTGTGAAATGACTATGGACCCTCACTTTCTCACCGCGCGATTCCTCCCCTGAAAAATATGCTTTTGTGACAGTGTGGTACATTTCACGTTTTCCTTCCGTTTAGGATGGGGATGGCGTTGGGTTGCCCAATGTATAACACTGTCAGTCATGGTGTGCTGTGTCAATGTTCACACCTAGTAAAACACTGTATGTACTGTATGTGACTGGGTTGATAGCTCATTGTCTACTCAATGTCTGTTGTTAGGGTTAAAAACCAGACTTTGGCAATAGCTCTATAACGACAGTGCATAATGTATAGGCATTTTATAACCCTTCATTCAGTATAGTACACAGCAGCAGCATGTTGACATTGAATCTATTCACGCTGGCCTTTCAGAGAACTGCGCGGTAAATAACGGAGGGTGTGACTCCACGTGTAAGGACACATCCACGGGGGTACGCTGCAGCTGCCCTGTGGGCTTCACTCTGCAGCCTGACGGGAAGACGTGCAAAGGTCAGACCAGCCGTCCACCAAGAACCTCAACTCCATCTCTATTTCTGAGTCCCAAATGGCACTCTATTCCCTATTTAGTGCACTACTTTTGACCTGGGCCCATAGGGCTCTGGTCAAAAGTAATGTACTTTATAGGGAATAGGTGCCGTTTTGGAGGCAGGCCATCTCTTATTATTCAGTTCAATGTACTTGTATTTAACAAGCTTCACATCTCCCCTCCATAGGTATTTGGACAGTGAAGCTAACATTTTTCATTTGGCTCTATACTCCAGCATTTTAGTTTTGAGATCAAATGTTTCATATGAGGCTACAGTACAGAATGTCAGGTTTATGTAACAAATGCCCTCCATGTGAAGAATTTGGACGAATACACTTACAGTGTATAAAAATAGTCAAAAGTTTAGTATTTGGTCCCATATTCCTAGCACGCAATGACTACATCAAGCTTTTGACTCTACAAACTGGTTGGATGCGTTTGCAGTTTGTTTTGGTTGCGTTTTAGGTTATGTTTTGCCCAAAGGGAACTGAATGGTTGAATGATGACTGGAGTAATTTTCTTTCTAAGTGAGTACATAAGAAGTTTCTGAATACTAAATGAATCCTGTTAATGCCATGATTTTAAAAAATCATGAAAGAATCATGAATAACGATGAGTGAGATCGTTCTTTCTGCCTCTGTAACCTCACTCTTCTCACTCACTCTTCTCACCCCTAATCATCCATAATCGTGGTAGTATCCACATGAATGTAGAAGTGTTCAGAAACGTCTTCTATTCTTACTTACATTAAAAGTGACTCCAAAATGTCAGAAGATATTATTCACCATTCGGTTCCTATTGGGCAAAACATAACCTAAAACACAACCAAAACATAACCTAAATCACAACCAAAACAAACTGCAAAACTTGATGTAGTCATTGCGTGCAAGGAATATGAGACCAAATGCTAACCTTTTGACAACTTTAACACACTAAAAGTGATATACTTATGACTTCTTTAAATGGGGGGACTAGATACATAAGAGCTTTCATTTCTAAACGGTAAAACAGATATGTATCGTAATACCCTGAAATAAAAGCTGACATAATGTACCGTCTCCTAGAGACAGTAAAAATGGCTTCTCTGTCCAAATATATATGTAGGGGAGTGTATGTCTGTCTGAATAATAACAGTTTTATAATTTGCCTCTCACAGACATTAATGATTGTGAGCTGCACAACGGCGGTTGCGACCACTTCTGCAGGAACACCATCGGCAGCTTTGAGTGTAACTGCTGGAAGGGCTTCAAGCTGCTTACTGACGAGCGCTCCTGTCAGGGTAGGTCTCTTCTCTTCACTCTCCTGTCAGGGTAGGTCTCTTCTCTTCACTCTCCTGTCAGGGTAGGTCTCTTCTCTTCACGGTCCTGTAAAGGTAGGCCTCTTCTCTTCACTCTCCTGTCAGGGTAGGTCTCTTCTCTTCACTCTCCTGTCAGGGTAGGCCTCTTCTCTTCACTCTCCTGTCAGGGTAGGCCTCTTCTCTTTACTCTCTTGTCAGGGTAGGTCTCTTCTCTTCACTCTCCTGTCAGGGTAGGTCTCTTCTCTTCACGGTCCTGTAAAGGTAGGCCTATTCTCTTCACTCTCCTGTCAGGGTAGGTCTATTCTCTTCACTCTCCTGTCAGGGTAGGTCTCTTCTCTTCACGGTCCTGTCAGGATAGGCCTCTTCTCTTCACTCTCCTGTCAGGGTAGGTCTCTTCTCTTCACTCTCCTGTCAGGGCAGGTCTCTTCTCTTCACTCTCCTGTCAGGGTAGGCCTATTCTCTTCACTCTCCTGTCAGGGTAGGTCTATTCTCTTCACTCTCCTGTCAGGGTAGGTCTCTTCTCTTCACGGTCCTGTCAGGATAGACCTCTTCTCTTCACTCTCCAGTCAGGGTAGGCCTCTTCTCTTCACTCTCCTGTCAGGGTAGGCCTCTTCTCTTCACGCTCCTGTCAGGGTAGGCCTCTTCTCTTCACTCTCCTGTTAGGGTAGGTATCTTCTCTTCACGGTCCTGTCAGGGTAGGTCTATTCTCTTCACTCTCCTGTCAGGGTAGGTCTATTCGCTTCACTCTCCTGTCAGGGTAGGTCTCTTCTCTTCAAGGTCCTGTCAGGATAGGCCTCTTCTCTTCACTCTCCTGTCAGGGTAGGTCTCTTCTCTTCACTCTCCTTTCAGGGTAGGCCTCTTCTCTTCACGCTCCTGTCAGGGTAGGCCTCTTCTCTTCACTCTTCTGTCAGGGTAGGTATCTTCTCTTCACGGTCCTGTCAGGGTAGGTCTATTCTCTTCACTCTCCTGTCAGGGTAGGTCTATTCGCTTCACTCTCCTGTCAGGGTAGGTCTCTTCTCTTCAAGGTCCTGTCAGGATAGGCCTCTTCTCTTCACTCTCCTGTCAGGGTGGGTCTCTTCTCTTCACTCTCCTGTCAGGGTAGGCCTATTCTCTTCACTCTCCTGTTAGGGTAGGTCTATTCTCTTCACTCTCCTGTCAGGGTAGGTCTCTTCTCTTCACGGTCCTGTCAGGATAGGCCTCTTCTCTTCACTCTCCTGTCAGGGTAGGTCTCTTCTCTTCACTCTCCTGTCAGGGTAGGTCTCTTCTCTTCACGGTCCTGTCAGGATAGACCTCTTCTCTTCACTCTCCAGTCAGGGTAGGCCTCTTCTCTTCACTCTCCTGTCAGGGTAGGCCTCTTCTCTTCACGCTCCTGTCAGGGTAGGCCTCTTCTCTTCACTCTCCTAGGTATCTTCTCTTCACGGTCCTGTCAGGGTAGGTCTATTCTCTTCACTCTCCTGTCAGGGTAGGTCTATTCGCTTCACTCTCCTGTCAGGGTAGGTCTCTTCTCTTCAAGGTCCTGTCAGGATAGGCCTCTTCTCTTCACTCTCCTGTCAGGGTAGGTCTCTTCTCTTCACTCTCCTTTCAGGGTAGGCCTCTTCTCTTCACGCTCCTGTCAGGGTAGGCCTCTTCTCTTCACTCTTCTGTCAGGGTAGGTATCTTCTCTTCACGGTCCTGTCAGGGTAGGTCTATTCTCTTCACTCTCCTGTCAGGGTAGGTCTATTCGCTTCACTCTCCTGTCAGGGTAGGTCTCTTCTCTTCAAGGTCCTGTCAGGATAGGCCTCTTCTCTTCACTCTCCTGTCAGGGTGGGTCTCTTCTCTTCACTCTCCTGTCAGGGTAGGCCTATTCTCTTCACTCTCCTGTTAGGGTAGGTCTATTCTCTTCACTCTCCTGTCAGGGTAGGTCTCTTCTCTTCACGGTCCTGTCAGGATAGGCCTCTTCTCTTCACTCTGCTGTCAGGGTAGGTCTCTTCTCTTCACTCTCCTGTCAGGGAAGGTCTCTTCTCTTCACTCTCCTGTCAGGGTAGGTCTCTTCTCTTCACTCTCCTGTCAGGATAGGCCTCTTCTCTTCACTCTCCTGTCAGGGTAGGTATCTTCTCTTCACGGTCCTGTCAGGGTAGGTCTATTCTCTTCACTCTCCTGTCAGGGTAGGTCTATTCGCTTCACTCTCCTGTCAGGGTAGGTCTCTTCTCTTCAAGGTCCTGTCAGGATAGGCCTCTTCTCTTCACTCTCCTGTCAGGGTAGGTCTCTTCTCTTCACTCTCCTTTCAGGGTAGGCCTCTTCTCTTCACGCTCCTGTCAGGGTAGGCCTCTTCTCTTCACTCTTCTGTCAGGGTAGGTATCTTCTCTTCACGGTCCTGTCAGGGTAGGTCTATTCTCTTCACTCTCCTGTCAGGGTAGGTCTATTCGCTTCACTCTCCTGTCAGGGTAGGTCTCTTCTCTTCAAGGTCCTGTCAGGATAGGCCTCTTCTCTTCACTCTCCTGTCAGGGTGGGTCTCTTCTCTTCACTCTCCCAGGGTAGGCCTATTCTCTTCACTCTCCTGTTAGGGTAGGTCTATTCTCTTCACTCTCCTGTCAGGGTAGGTCTCTTCTCTTCACGGTCCTGTCAGGCCTCTTCTCTTCACTCTCCTGTCAGGGTAGGTCTCTTCTCTTCACTCTCCTGTCAGGGTAGGTCTCTTCTCTTCACGGTCCTGTCAGGATAGACCTCTTCTCTTCACTCTCCAGTCAGGGTAGGCCTCTTCTCTTCACTCTCCTGTCAGGGTAGGCCTCTTCTCTTCACGCTCCTGTCAGGGTAGGCCTCTTCTCTTCACTCTCCTGTTAGGGTAGGTATCTTCTCTCACGGTCCTGTCAGGGTAGGTCTATTCTCTTCACTCTCCTGTCAGGGTAGGTCTATTCGCTTCACTCTCCTGTCAGGGTAGGTCTCTTCTCTTCAAGGTCCTGTCAGGATAGGCCTCTTCTCTTCACTCTCCTGTCAGGGTAGGTCTCTTCTCTTCACTCTCCTTTCAGGGTAGGCCTCTTCTCTTCACGCTCCTGTCAGGCCTCTTCTCTTCACTCTTCTGTCAGGGTAGGTCTATTCTCTTCACTCTCCTGTCAGGGTAGGTCTATTCGCTTCACTCTCCTGTCAGGGTAGGTCTCTTCTCTTCAAGGTCCTGTCAGGATAGGCCTCTTCTCTTCACTCTCCTGTCAGGGTGGGTCTCTTCTCTTCACTCTCCTGTCAGGGTAGGCCTATTCTCTCTTCACTCTCCTGTTAGGGTAGGTCTATTCTCTTCACGGTCCTGTCAGGATAGGCCTCTTCTCTTCACTCTGCTGTCAGGGTAGGTCTCTTCTCTTCACTCTCCTGTCAGGGAAGGTCTCTTCTCTTCACTCTCCTGTCAGGGTAGGTCTCTTCTCTTCACTCTCCTGTCAGGGTAGGTCTCTTCTCTTCACGGTCCTGTCAGGATAGGCCTCTTCTCTTCACGGTCCTGTCAGGGTAGGTCTCTTCTCTTCACTCTCCTGTCAGGGCAGGTCTCTTCTCTTCACTCTCCTGTCAGGGTAGGTCTCTTCTCTTCACGGTCCTGTCAGGGTAGGTCTCTTCTCTTCACTCTCCTACCAGGGTAGGTCTCTTCTCTTCACGGTCCTGTCAGGGTAGGCCTCTTCTCCTCACGCTCCAGTCAGGGTAGGCCTATTCTCTTTACTCTCCGGTCAGGGTAGGCCTCTTCTCTTCATGCTCCTGTCAGGTTAGGCCTATTCTCTTCTCTCTCCTGTCAGGGTAGATCTCTTCTTTTCACTCTCCTGTCAGGGTAGGCCTCTTCTCTTCTCTCTCCTGTCAGGGTAGGCCTCTTCTCTTCTCTCTCCTGTCAGGGTAGGCCTCTTCTCTTCACGCTCCTGTCAGGGTAGGCCTATTCTCTTCTCTCTCCTGTTAGGGTAGGTCTATTCTCTTCACTCTCCTGTCAGGGTAGGTCTCTTCTCTTCACGGTCCTGTCAGGATAGGCCTCTTCTCTTCACTCTCCTGTCAGGGTAGGTCTCTTCTCTTCACTCTCCTGTCAGGGAAGGTCTCTTCTCTTCACTCTCCTGTCAGGGTAGGCCTCTTCTCTTCACGCTCCTGTCAGGGTAGGCCTCTTCTCTTCACTCTCCTGTTAGGGTAGGTATCTTCTCTTCACGGTCCTGTCAGGGTAGGTCTATTCTCTTCACTCTCCTGTCAGGGTAGGTCTATTCGCTTCACTCTCCTGTCAGGGTAGGTCTCTTCTCTTCAAGCTCTTGTCAGGGTAGTCCTCTTCTCTTCACTCTCCCGTCAGGGTAGGCCTCTTCTCTTCACTCTCCTGCCATGGTAGGCCTATTCTCTTCTCTCTCCTGTCAGGGTATCAGGGTAGGCCTCTTCTCTTCACTCTCCTGCCAGGGTAGGCCTCTTCTCTTCACTCTCCTGCCAGGGTAGGCCTCTTCCCTTCACTCTCCTTCCAGGGTAGGCCTCTTCTCTTCACTCTCCTGCCTGTCTGCCCTACATCTGGGGAAGGGGCTGGGACAGCACAGTATACTGAGCTGTTGTTCTGTGTAGGTGCTGCTGGAAGATAAGACAGAGAGGGTGGGAGGCTGAACAGTTTGCCAGTATTGACTTGAAGGATTCCTCTGAAGATCCTTAACATGTGCTAGTTTAAAGCTTAACGTTTAGTACAAACTGATTTCATCCCTCTGATACAACCTGTCATTAAGATGCTGCTGTCTCTACCATTAACTATCAAAAGACAATGCCACAATTCATGACCTAGTGATACCATGCTGTACCATTTAAAACCCCAATTTCTACTACCTTAAATTGAAAAAGAATATCCCTCTGCTTTTAATGACAGATATAGACGAGTGTTATTTCGAAAGGACATGTGGTCACACGTGTGTGAACTCCCCTGGTGGTTTTGAGTGTGTTTGCAACAAAGGGTACACCCTGTATGGACTGGCCCACTGTGGAGGTAAGACTATAAAACTAATGCTTATGGGGTATTATACTTATGGTATGGGGAAAGGGCTTTGACACTCTGAATAGTTTGTTTGGGTTTTCTATAAACTAATGTGTATAGGGTATTATGCTTATGGTGAAAGGGCTTTGGTACCATCTACAACATTTCACATCCTTCTGAATAGTTCATTGTGGTGTTTTTAGTCGTTTTTTCTGAAAAAATAATGGATGCTTTGTGAATGAGGAGAGGTGAGATATGCTGCGAATAACATATGGATGTTTTCCCTGCTTTCTTCTCAGACATAAATGAGTGCAGTGTGAACAACGGAGGTTGTGAGCAGGGTTGTGAGAACACCATGGGTGGGTTTGAGTGCCACTGCCACCCTGGTTATAAGCTACACTGGAACAAAAAAGACTGTATCGGTAAGACAGTGCCCCTTCAGGCCTGGGGGGCTCTAGAAGGTTTGGGGTGGGTACTCCCTGAGTTGTCCCTTAGGGAGTGTCTGACATAAAATCAGTGGTTGTATACCACATGTATGTTGTGAAACTTTTGGGGACTAAAACAGGAGATACTTTTGAGTTATTTTCTTCTCTTTGTCTTTACTGCTCTGTCTTTCTCTCTGGTCTTTGGTTGTAAACCGAGGACAAAAATAGAATTAAGGCAATTGCTGCTGTTCCCATTGTCTTCTTGTCTCCTTGGATAGGTTTCACTCTGTTCCCATTGTCTTCTTGTCTCCTTGGATAGGTTTCACTCTGTTCCCATTGTCTTCTTGTCTCCTTGGATAGGTTTCACTCTGTTCCCACAATTTCTCACAACTTCTACCCTCCTCTGTCTGTCTGTCTGTCTGTCTGTCTGTCTGTCTGTCTGTCTGTCTGTCTGTCTGTCTGTCTGTCTGTCTGTCTGTCTGTCTGTCTGTCTGTCTGTCTGTCTGTCTGTCTGTCTGTCTGTCTGTCTGTCTGTCTGTCTGTCTGTCTGTCTGTCTGTCTGTCTGTCTGTCTGCCTGCCTGCCTGCCTGCCTGCCTGCCTGCCTGCCTGCCTGCCTGCCTGCCTGCCTGCCTGCCTGCCTGCCTGCCTGCCTGCCTGCCTGCCTGTCTACCTACCTACCTACCTACCTACCTACCTACCTACCTACCTACCTACCTACCTACCTACCACGGTCCAAGTCTGCTCTTCACCTGTGAGTTTGTTATGGTTTCCATCTAGAGGCAGAGGGTTTCCCAGCAACAAAGCCCCCCTCTAAACCGACCTTAAACTGCAGCAGGCAGGAGGGAGGTGACCGCTGCTACCTGACCTGCCAGTCCCAGGTCCACATCACCAGTGGTGAGTTATCAGTTACTACTACTACTATTGGACTGCATCCCAAATGGCACCCTATTCCCTTTAAATTACAC
Organism: Oncorhynchus tshawytscha; assembly: GCF_018296145.1. NCBI lineage: Eukaryota > Metazoa > Chordata > Actinopteri > Salmoniformes > Salmonidae > Oncorhynchus > Oncorhynchus tshawytscha. The sequence continues at coordinate 841,080 of NW_024609825.1, forward strand.
AACTTTTGTCCAGGGCCCACATGGCTCTGGTCAAGGGTAGTGCCCTATACAGGAAATAGGGTACAATTTGGGACAGAAATTGAGTTACTACTACTATCCGTCTGCAGAGCAGCGCTGTCTCATGTTCCAGCACATGTCTGTTTGTTTTTGGCAACCAGGCCTTTTGTGGCTCTGCCTTTTGTCTTTGGTGGCCTGTCTCATGCCCCTGTGTGCGTTTACAGGGACGGAGGATTCTTATATAGTGACCTGTGGAATGCCTCTGCCCTGCTTGGCTGGAGCACAAAGGAATGGAAGTGGCTCGTATTGCTTGGGCAAGTACACACCATCACAGATCTGCATCAGCCTCTGTCACTCCAGCCTGACCTAAACAACCAGAAACACAACATATAAAGACAAAACAACGTCATACCAAATCAAGTCTTCAGTATTCGCATTTTGATTTACAGACATATGGAAGTCAAGGGATTTTTCCTTTTTATCAAAGGTTAACAATGTGCTATTATTTCCTTTGTACTGTAGGACCAGAAATGTCAAGTGTCCTGCGAATTAAGACCACAGCCACTTTTAAGTCTGGCACAGGAATGTGCAACTTGAAACGTAGTCAAGAGAGGCTGAAGGAGAGCCTGAACGCAGCTCACTCAGGTACAGCGGTTTCTAACAAGTCCAACAACTCCTCATTCATTAAAACAATACAGATTAACCCGGCACTGCCTACATATCATGCAACAAACTTGATAACAGGAACCTGACCTCGAGGCTGCTTAGATGAAAGTAAACGGAGAGTGAGCTAAATATGAAAGAAATACGTGGGGGGTGCGGAAATGTTGAAATGAAATGTTTTTATTGTCTCAGCACTGCACATTGTCTGGCAGTGACAGGGGAAAATGTAATTAGCTATAGCATGCCTTTCAGTTGGGCCCTACCTAGCCATCAATCAAACGCTGTTCCGATTGTTGGATGCATTTCTTTCACCAATGGGTTCCGGCATGGTGTTCAAATTAAAAGGGAACTTTTCCCACTCGCCTCTCGTTACCCCCCTGTCCAAAGGCAACAAAAAGAGCAGGGGGGAAAGAGTGCATGTTTAACCGGATACACAGAGATGTCACTGCTTTTTAAAGAATGATTAGAAACATCAGTACTTGAACATCAGTACTTGGCTCCCGAGTGGCACAGTGGTCTAAGGCTCTGGATCTCAGTGCTAGAGGCGTCACTACAGACCCTTGTTCGATCCCTGGCTGTATCACAACAAGCCGTGATCGGGAGTCCAAAATGGAGGTGCACAATTGGCCCAGCGTTGTCCGGGTTAGGGGAGGATTTGGCCAGGGTAGACCGTCATTGTAAAATAAGAATTTCTTCTTAACTGACTTGCCTAGTTAAATAAAGGTAAAAAACCCCACAAAGGATATAATCTCCTTAGATTGAAGTGTTATGACATTGCAGTTAATTTTTATCCTGCTACAGTTGTAGACCATATAGTTATTCAGTAACGTGTGATTATCTCTGTGCATGCATGTGTGTGTGTGTGTGTTTGTCTCCGTGCATGCATGTGTTTGTGCATGTCCATGTCCTGTGTGGCTGGTCGTGTCCACAGACAGCAGGTCCCCCTTCACGGAGAACGTCCAGTTCAGCTATGTGCGCTTGCGCTGCAGCTCGTCTGGCCCCCGGATGCAGAGCCGCCACGGCAGGAAGGCGGGTTACGAGGAGGAGGGCTCCGCCATCACGGCTGAGTTTGAGTTGGATGTGAACCTAGAGGAGGTAACAGGTTGGTCTCTCTGCCCTGCCCTGCTGTGACCCCAGTCCTCTGGCTGACACTCTGCTTCCTGTTTCTCTCTCTGCTCTTGATTTTACATCACTTAACAAGCCAAACATGTTAAAGCATCTTCTGAATACAAGGTTTCCCTTGTATTCTGAGGGAACAAATGATTGATCAAATGTCATGGTGTCTGTGTGTTGGAATGGATATTTACACAAGTATGTGTGTCTATTTTAGTACTGGTATGTTTGTGTGGTTTTGTTTGAGTGTGTATTGTGGTCTCATTGCGTTGCGAGGACAGTTTTGGTATCTGGTGTTTCTCTCAGCAGAGAGCTGTGACCTGGGCTGTGTGCGCCGGCGCTCAGAGAAGAGGCTGAGGAAGACTATCCGTACCCTGAGGAAGTCCATCCACCGGGAGCAGTTCCACCTCCACTTCGCTGGCTCTAACTACGAGCTGGCCAAGAGGCTGGCGTGGCCGGTGGACCTGCCGGAACACTGTGGGAAAGGACAAGTGCTGGTGGACAGGAAGTGTGGTGAGTGAGCATCTTGAGTGTTTTTATGAGTATCATAAGATATAGGTATATATGTATGTATAAAATGAGTAGCATCTTGAGCATCTACCTGTATCTGTTTCTGCCTGTATCTGAGCCACCCCTGGAGTCTAGTCCTGGCTCCCACACAGAGCAGCTCATAGTCATAGCCATGCCAGCAAGATATATTTAGACAGGTTGGTTTAATGATTGGATTTGGAGCAGGTGTCGGCCAGATGACTGCCATATTTGGGTGCAGACATGCTGTAATGAGCTGGTATGCAGAGAAAAGAGAGCCTGTTGTTGGCTGGCTTGCAGAGCGAGGACATCTTCCAGCATCTCCGTGGGATAAAGTGCAACAGAAGGTGTGATGGCAGCCGCTAGCTTTTGCTGTTGTAGCCGCTGGTCCTGTTTCGTTTTACAGCCATAATGGAGGAAAATTCCATTAGCTTTAATGGCACCTTGTCAACATCAGCAGTGGAAAGGAGGTTGGCATGTGTTTTCTCTGGCGGAGGGGAGGGGAGCAGAGAGCTGCGTGCCCCCAGTTCAGGGCCTCACAGTAAGCATAGTAAGCCTACTGCCTGCTGCTGCATTCTGCCTGTCTGTCTCAGTGTGGCCAGTAGAAGACGGTCAGTTTTCTGTCCATGATTGGTCTTCTACCTCTAGAGCCCCTGTTTGAATCTGACCCAAGCCACCATATTGAAGGGGTCTGAAGACTATTGTAGACCGACCTCTCAAAGCTGTTCTAGCCTGCCTCTGTCTTGATCCAGAGCTCATCTCTTACCCCCCGTCCTTATTGAGGTTGAGTGGGTGAGGATGGAGGAAGTTGAGGGGGTGAGGATGGAGGGGGTTGAGTGGGGGAAGGATGGTGTTTGATCCATTCTGGTTCTTAGAGCTTTTTAAGAATAAAGACTGCCCATAGCTGTTTAAATGTATTGATTTTCACACGAGGGAAAAATCATGAAACTTAATCATCTTTGGCAGAAATGTCTAATTGTTTTACAAACCAAGCATCTCTTAATCCAAGGTATCCCCAGCAAAGAGGACTCTCACTGGTGTCTGTTTTTTTCTGCCCCCAAATAACAGGAGACTAATATTTTGTGCTGGATTCAAATGACCCTTAGATGTTGATTTAGCTTTGTAGCTTTGTTGCTTGTTGTTTTTATGTTTCAAATTAGCTACTTACCTCATAAGTAAATCTTAAGTCTTAAAAAAACAAACTCAGGAGAGGAAAGTTACCAGAGTGTAGGATTCCCACAATGCAGTTAGTTTCAGATGATCATTAAGCAGACCAGTGGACAGGCAGGGGTGTAGACATGTAATTTGGAAGTGGGGCTGAAAGGGAGCCGTAACCCCCAGCTCTATAATGGAGAAACATTTTTCCCTCCACCCCTGGCTTAGCTCACTAAGTGCAGTTTAACCCTTTCAGTTGGCCCACTCCATTGTAAATCCAGTTGGGGCTCGTTCTCACTGCTTCAGTGGGGAGAGAAATCCTCCACAACAACATGGCCTCAGCCTCACTAGTACTGAGAGAAAAGCAATGCCTTCTTATTCCTGACTTTTAAAATATCTAGCGCTCTTTCTCTTAAACCAAATTGTGAAAGTTTTGAATCACATTATATAGTACACGGCAGTATTCCAATATTCCAACCTGTGAAATATCCCATATGTGTGATGTGATCAGATTTTTCTTTTCATTCTAAGTCATTCATGATTGATCAACAACATTTACACTGCCGTATGCCTCAACCCGGTATAAGAATCTGTTGGACTTTAGTTTCTGCCAGTGTGTAGTGTACAAGTATTCTCCTGATCTCTGTTACGTAAAATAGTGTATGTTTGTTTTAACATGGGAGATGATTAGGAAGTGCTGTTGATTCAAGCTGGGAGTTTGAGTGCTTATATCCCCCCTCAGTCAGGGCCACTCTGCATGACCCCAGCCACTAAACTGCTGCGGAGAATTGACTTCAGCGACACCATGGGAATTAATTAGCATCAGCTGTTTGGGCCTCTGCTTGATAGGCGCAAGAAGTGATTGGGGCAGGCAGAATGGGTGGATTCAGAACTCTGACCCCTTTTATTGGGTTCAGCTCCTTACCATTGTGATACCATAGTGTTTGCCTATGTCATCAAATACTTGAATAGAGGTGAAAGGTCTTTTAAACCTCTTTGGGGCCATCATTTTCGAGGACTCTATAGAATTGCCTCTGCATTTGAAAGGCTTCAAGGTTTTTTTTTCTCTCTCACTCTTCTCTTCTCTCGCTCTCTCCATCAAATAAAAGCTGGTGGAGACAACGAGACGGTGGCTCCTCATGGTCATTCAGGATAAACAAAAGGAAGAAAAAATTAACTGCTCTTGAGAGAATGACATTTTCTTTCTCTTAAGGAAAATCAAGTTGCTGAGGCACATATAATGGATGTGTGTTAAAGGCTTTGTGTGTTCCTCAGTAACTCATGATGGATGGTTCTCTCCTGAAAAGCTCTTCTTACTTAGATTGTCCTGGGGGATATTTTTTTATGAAAACGCAAAATGGTTTCACTTCACTGCTCTCTGTTCAGTGAGATGATTAGATGTCATTTCCCCCTTTAAGAAGTTCTTGACATCACCAGAAGCACAATAATTCAAACATTAATTAGAGACGTTGTTCTACAAAGTAAAACATGAAAAGGGGAAATGAAAGCTGATGGTGTGCATCCCTGTAATCAGGCTTTGCACGTTCTTGTGAGATAACAGACAAACACTCATTTTGACTGGCTCTGTGTGTGCTTTGGTAGAGGTGAGGGTGCTTAAATCAAATCAAATCAAATCAGGATGGTATGTAGAGTTCTTTCCCCAATGCACACCGGTGTTATGTGAAGTGTAAGAGCTTGTTTGATGTGGGACACAAAGGCATCTGGAGAGCAGCTCAGTGCTCTTATGTCTTTATTTTTGCATAGCTGCATCAGGTTGATTTGCAATGCCTTTTTAACAGTGGTGGGCTTGAATGCCAGTGTGTGTGTGTGTGTGTCTATTATCTAGCCAATCTGCCTCATTCTTCTACCTTTTGCTAGTGAGCTGCACTGTTGGAACGTACTATGACAGGGATCAGGGAAGGTGTGTTCTGTGTCCAGCTGGAATGTACCAAGATGAAGAGGGGAAGAATTCTTGCGAGGTCTGCCCAGGGCCAGAGGTGAGAGGAAGCCCCAGGTCGGTTGGGGCGCGGAATATCTCTGAGTGTGGAGGTAAGGCTCAAGAGTTGAGGATATGAGTAATCATATGTATCCTAACTGTGCACCAGACAGGAGATGTGAGTCACCTTAGATACTTACTTACTCAACTATCATAATCATAAAGATAACTGCAGCAAAATACACTGATCTCCATCAAAGACCTTGGCATAGTTTTCCCTCATGGTTTGATCTTTTAAAAAAAGTGATCTTTAATCTAGTCTCCCAGTCAGAATCACATCCTGTTATGAGTATATATGAAATACACAGGAAGGAGTGATACCCTGATCAAAATCTCCCCACAGGCAGATGTTCTGCTTTGTATAAAGTCGTGTAAGCCTAGGAACATTCAAGCCCTGTTTGAATTAAACTGCCACACCCGGCCCCTGCCCACTCCTGAATAAAGAGAAGAAGGGGCCACCATGTTTTCACCCCCCCAACTGTTATCACAGCCTATTTGTGGCTAAGCCACAGATCCCATCTCCTGCTTTCCCCACCAATAGACTAAACAAAAAAGAGCTATGGGGAGAGACAGTTTGTTCAAGTCAGTCAGGAGATATGAGAGAGGTTGTTCCATGGTAGATAATGTCCTTGCATTACATCACTCCACTGACATCTGCTCTCCTGGCCTTAGTCTTATTGTGGTAGAGTGCTCGTCTTTAAGTCGCTCTGGATAAGAGTGTCTGTCTGCTAAATGACTACATGTACAATGGGAATGTTGCTTTGAGCAGACTGAGTGAAACAAGTGTCCCTCTGACCAATCCTCTGTGGTTTTCCCAGGTCAATGTCCCCCTGGTCAGTTCTCCCATGATGGCTTCATCCCTTGTCTGCCCTGTCCCCTGGGTACCTACCAGCCAGAGGTGGGGCGCACTTCCTGTTTCCACTGTGGAGGAAACCTGGTCACCAAACACAATGGTGCCGTGTCCTTCCAGGAGTGTGAGACCAAAGGTGAGGGGTCAGCTTATCCATCCCATTTAGTTATGCCTGTAAAGTCTGGGTGTGTGTCCCAAATTGCACCCTATTTCCTACATAATTCATTACTTTTGACCAGAGCCTTATGGACCCTGGTTAAAGTAATGCACTATATAGGGAATGGGGTGTCATTTGGGAGACTCTGGATCTTTAAGGGAACTCCCCTGCAGTTTCTGTTTTAGGGAAATATACTACATTGGTTTATGTTATTGTATGTTGGTGTTTGAGAGGTGCTAAACCGTGGTACACTCCATTCTGCTCCTGTAGTCCAGTGTTCACCGGGACATTACTACAACACCAGCACACACCGCTGTATCCGTTGTCCCATGGCGACGTATCAGATGGAGTTTGGTCAGAATTACTGCATCTCCTGCCCAGGAAATACCACCACCGACTTTGACGGCTCCACCAACATCATGCAGTGCAAAAGTATGTATGTTCACACAAGAGTTGTCTGTGTGTGCGTACGTTTGTGCGTGAATGTGTATGTATTTGTGTGTTAATGGCTTCACACTTTAGATGTACTTAATGACTACACATAGAGTAAACTAAAACTACATGCAGGTTTCTCTACTGTGCTCAAATAAATATTGTTCCTGTCCTGCTTTGGGATGCTACTGTAGATAATTAGCGTCGCAGCACCAAGGCAGCATAAACTATTTGACACTATCTTGTCACCTCACAGACAGACACTGTGGTGGAGAGATGGGAGATTTCACTGGCTACATCGAGTCTCCCAACTACCCAGGGGACTACCCAGCCAACATCGAGTGCACCTGGACCATCAACCCACCGCCCAAGCGCAGAATCCTCATCGTGGTCCCAGAGATCTTCCTCCCCATCGAGGATGAGTGTGGAGACTACCTGGTCATGAGAAAGAGCTGTGAGTGTTTGTTTTTCTGTGTGTGCGTGCATGCATGAGTCTGTCTGTCTGTGTGTGTCGTGTTGGAGGTTAGAGCTTGTTAGGTGACTGGGTGTTATCAGGGTGCTACAGTATTAATGTGATTTCACTGCAGGTGACCAGATGTTGGTGATGAATGTCTTAAAGAATTATAAGATGGTGGCAGTGTTGGTAGGAGGTTCTGCATAATAGGATAGCACCTCTCAGAGATCATGGGGGTTACTATGGGCTTCTAATAGACCATTAGATCTTGCCACTTTTAGAGTAATGAATGGTGCTAGTGTTTGATTTGTCATAATGTGACCATATTCTCAATTCATAGCTCTCTCCAACTCTGTGACAACCTATGAGACCTGCCAGACTTATGAACGGCCTATTGCCTTCACCTCCCGCTCCAAGAGGCTGTGGATACAGTTTAAATCGAATGAAGGGAACAGTGGGAAGGGCTTCCAAGTCCCTTATGTGACCTATGACGGTAAGAGACATCCTTATTGGTGGAAATATTGACATTTAATTTACACATGCTTAAATACAATTGATCAAGTGTCTGTGAAATGTAATTTTTGGGGAATTTTAAGTCTGGATATATATCACCTACTTCCAATTGCACAAATAATATAGAAATATACTCTTGGGTATGTTTATATATGATATATGTTTCAGAGGACTACCAGGAACTCATTGAAGACATAGTCAGAGATGGAAGATTATATGCCTCTGAAAATCACCAAGAAATTCTCAAGGTAAAGATTTCATGTATTTCCTGTGAAAAAAGCTTTTGTCTGCCGTATACTACCCTCCTGTGGACACAATAAGAAATTCAGGATGCAAACTTCACTAGAGCACCAACTAAAAATGTCAGATGATTGCTGGCTCTGTCTCAGATTGAATTCTAGTCTGTACTAATTTTTGGTTTACATTCTCTTCTCAGGACAAGAAGCTTATGAAGGCACTGTTTGATGTATTGGCCCACCCACAGAACTTCTTCAACTACACAGCACAGGAGTCAAGAGAAATGTTCCCCAAATCCTTCATCCGATTTCTACGTTCTAAGGTCTTGAGATTCCTTCGCCCTTAAGAAGGCACTATCATCAAGTTGCTTCGTGGATATCTTAGAAAACGCTTCTACCAGTTACTCCCTAGAAAAGAGTCCTTTACTTCTCCTGTCTGTACAGAGACTGACTGAGGCTAGAGTTGACTAAGAGAGATGGACTCGGACACTTTCCTCAAATGGACTTCAATTGGACCGTCTGGGAATAGGTGGGTAGTGGACTGTCATGGTGCAGACAAGTGGCAGCTCCTGCTATCACATCTGGTCTACATTTAGAGCTAAGTTTTTGTACTTCGATACCACATCTATCTCTGATTCTTCCATACACTCCTGTATGTGAGCATTGCAACGTTTAGACAGACTTTGTCTTTTCCTTTTGATTTTAAACTTTCATACTCAGGAATAAAGCTTGAAGTAATAAGCTGATTTGATTGTTAGCATTTGAATTCATGAAAGCTTTGATTTGCATAATGGTGTAACAACAACATCTTGAAAATAATTATGGTAAACGGAACTTTCACCAATAGCGTAGAAAGCGGATGAGAAAAGACTCTTGATTATGTATAAAAAGTTAACTGAGGTTTATGCTAAATGTCAAGCACATAGTGTATACCTATAACATACATTATTAAAGTCATGTTTCACATTTAGATCAGAATTGTTGACAGAAATATGCCTGAATATGAGAAAAGAATATAGCACAAATGTGACCTATGGTGGGAACTTTAAAGCACTACAAAGAATGTAGTGATACCACAAAATAAATGATCCTTATGAATGTATTGTATATTGTGTAAAAAGTATTAGATGAGAATGTTAACGTATTGTAGTTAACTGCATTCCTGACACGTGTGCAGTATCGACACATCCCCTCACAACCTGTATTATCGCTGCCTCAAATTAATGTTAGCGTTTTCCAATGACCAGACAGTGAATATTCCATGCCACTGGGCTTTGAGAGAACAACAAATGCCCATGGATCAAGATTAGATCTTCACTATGATCATTCAGATACCAAAGACTACATTTCACTACTCATAGAAGTGAGATTATTGAGTGGTGTGACTTGAAATGTAGAGCAATATGAGGGGGATCAGGTGAGATTATTGAGTGGTGTGACTAGAAATGTAGAGCAATATGAGGGGGATCAGGTGAGATTATTGAGTGGTGTGACTAGAAATGCAGAGCAATATGAGGGGGATCAGGTGAGATTATTGAGTGGTGTGACTAGAAATGTAGAGCAATATGAGGGGGATCAGGTGAGATTATTGAGTGGTGTGACTAGAAATGCAGAGCAATAAGAGGGGGATCAGGTGAGATTATTGAGTGGTGTGACTAGAAATGCAGAGCAATATGAGGGGGATCAGGTGAGATTATTGAATGGTGTGACTAGAAATGCAGAGCAATATGAGGGGGATCAGGTGAGATTATACATTCCAGATATGGAATGAGAGGTTTGTGAAATAGAATTGCTCTATTCACTTATGACTTAGCAAATAAATGTATGTCTATATTTAATTTTGTACATATAACATGTTGTAAATAAAACAAATAAACATAATATTGTGCTTTTGCTTTACTTCTTTTGCTTTCTGATATGCTATTTTCAATATAAGCAACAACATTGTCCAAATCAAAATAATACATTAATTATTTCGTTTTTTATATAGGCTCAATAACATGAGTTATTGTGTTCAGTTAGTTCTAATTGTTTTTGCTCTTGAATTAAACAAAAATATTGCCTGCCACGCTGTCACCTATTGTAATTTCTAAAAATTCACAATGATTATATTTGATCAAAAACATTGGGAAACAGAGACACTGTAAGAAAACAGAAGGTTTAGTGCTATTCGGCGTCCTTGGGACGTCCCCACTTACCCTAGTCTCGCGTTGCCATACCTCCAAAATCACGGTGTTGTCACCGGAAGCCTGGTTCGCGATGAGGCTAACCTAACCAAAGATTTGTATAACTTAACCAAGACCACAGCCTGTCGTTTCCAATATGAACAAATAAGTAATTAGCGGGGAGAACAAGCAAGAAGTTGTCCATAGCCAAGCACGAGTTAGGGAGATCCTATTGACCTCTGCATATTTCCGTTAGGGAACGCAGTGCGCAATAACTCAATTCACCTTTGCACTCCTAAACGATACGGTTTCTTACAACAATGGCAATGGGTAAAGTCTGCATAATATATTTTAAGTTTGGGAACATAAAACTGTATTGAGATAACATGTTTAATCGATGAGAAAATGTGCAGATTATCGGCTAAAATCTCATCACATGTATACATCCGGTGAAATATCTGTCTCATTGTTGTCTCATTGTTCTATCTGTGCCTTAACCTTTTACATTTCAACTTTATAAAGAGAAATACTAATGGCGTCTTTTTGTCGGCACCTAACTCCGCCATGGTTCGTCGTATGGTTGTTTGATAAACGCCAAAAAAAATGTCTGGCTGTCAACCCAGGTTTAGGAGATTTTATACACTATGAGATAATCTAAGGGGGGTTTGCACGCCCCACAGATGCCGGATAGCAAGGCCCCTCACAGAAAGGCCATCATTGATATATATTTTTGTTCCGACAGCTGTTTACCCGGGGAATGCTATTTACGCGCACAGGAAGAGATGTCAGGCAGTTGTCAGCTGATCAGTCGAAAGAAATGTTTGATGCTAGCTGAATGATCGTTGTCAGTTAAAAAAAAACGTGTATCTGATTTCAGGATATCGTTTCTATAGTTTCTTAGTTGCTTGTACTCTGAGACTTCAACATATAAATATGATGTCAAGCGTTGCCTTCAAGCTGCTCGCTCTTGTTGGTTTGTTATTGATGTCAACACAGACAACGGATGCTAAAGTAGGCTCTGTTCACGTGACTGTTCTCTGCTTTAAATAAATAAAAACTATTTATATTGACATTGTTTAATGCTTGTTGTTGAGTCAGCTGGCTAGTTACTGTAGTTAGCTAGCTAGCCAAATATGGATTAGGCTAGTAAAGGCATTGATTGTCGTCACAAGGAAGGACAAAGTTAGGTAATTAGCAAGCTGGTAACCTGCTCTGTAAAGTTACAGAAAATGTGTTTATTCCACTGGCTGTGTAAGATTATTTTAGAAGACAGGCAGCTAGTTATATCACCATTTTATGGCATAAAATGTTCTCTGATATCACATCCTGACCGTTTTCCCAACTTTTCCCATAGAATTCAGAGGATATCCGGTGTAAATGTACCTGCCCACCGTACAGAGACATTGAAGGACAGATCTACAAACAAAATGTATCTCTAAAGGATTGGTATGTTGTGTTGTCATGATGTAATTTACAGATGATTACATACTGGTTGCGTTCCACTGCTTAGATGTAGCCAGATTGTACAACACCTGGATAGGTGTTTTACCTATCAGCTAACCATACCATATGTTATAACAATATGTCAATCGATGACAGTCCATGATGTGGCATGCAACCATTTGGTTGATGCATACAGTGGAACGTGACCACTGTCTGGGTGTGGTGAGTGTATGGGTTGTCTGATGGATTAGGCTAACTGTAATTTTACACGGTCATATGAATGATCTCAAATCATATTTGGAGAACTGTTACAGACTTCAACCTCACTGTGCTTTCGAAGAGAGATTCCGATTTAATTGTATATTTGTTTTCAGTAACTGCCTTCATGTTGTGGAGCCAATGCCAGTTGATGGAAAGGATGTGGAGGCGTACTGTCTGCGTTGTGAATGCAAATATGAGGAGAGGAGTTCTGGAACTATCAAGGTAAGTCTGGGAAATCGACCAACCAGCTAGCCGCGCATGTGCTGTTGCTATCCTGCCATGTGGGAAAGCAGAGAGGAGATGATTCTTTCATACTTTCATGTGAACATTTTTGCTTAAATTCCCAACGGCAGAAGGACAACAGGCAAAGTAGGTTAAAATATAATTTTATTCGGTGTTCCTGAAACACAGGGGACTTTACGATTTCGGCGATGGGATATCACACAACGGTGTTGCCCAAGTGGGATAGCATCGGCGCATGTGCTCTGCTACTATCCAATCAACTCTGTCTATTATTATGGAGCTGAAATGGAGTCAATTTTTTCCCCACCTTTATTTAACCAGGTAAGCTAGTTGAGAACAAGTTCTCATTTACAACTGCGACCTGGCCAAGATAAAGCAAAGCAGTGCGACAGAAACAACAACACAGAGTTACATGGAATAAACAAGAGTACAGTCAACACAATAGGAAAAAAAAGAAAGTCTATATACGGTGTGTGCAAATGGCATGAGGAGGTATGGCAATAAATAGGCCATAGTAGCAAAGTAATGACAATTTAGCAGATTAACACTGGAGTGATAGATGAGCAGATGATGATGAGCAGATGATGGTGTGTAAGTAGTGATACTGGTGTGCAAAAGAGCAGCAAAGTAAATAAAAACAATATGGGCAGGAGGTAGGTAGATTGGGTGGGCTATTTACAGATGGACTATGTACAGCTGCAGCGATCGATTAGCTGCTCAGATAGCTGATGTTTAAAGTTAGTGAGGGAAATGTAAGTCTCCAGCTTCAGCGATTTTTGCAATTCGTTCCAGTCACTGGCAGCAGAGAACTGGAAGGAAAGGCGGCCAAATGAGGTGTTGGCTTTGGGGATGACCAGTGAGGTATACCTGTTGGAGCGCGTGCTACGGGTGGGTGTTGTTATCGTGACCAGTGAGCTGAGATAAGGCGGAGCTTTACCTAGCATAGACTTGTAGATGACCTGGAGCCAGTGGGTCTGGCGACGAATATGTAGGGAGGGCCAGCCGACTAGAGCATACATGTCGCAGTGGTGGGTGGTATAAGGCATTTTGGTAACAAAACGGATGGCACTGTGATAGACTGCATCCAATTTGCTGAGTAGAGTATTGGAAGCTATTTTGTAGATGACATCGTCGAGGATCGGTAGGATAGTCAGTTTTATTAGGGTAAGTTTGGCGGCGTGAGTGAAGGAGGCTTTGTTGCGAAATAGAAAACCGATTCTAGATTTGATTTTGGATTGGAGATGTTTGAAATGAGTCTGGAAGGAGAGTTTACAGTCTAGCCAGAAACCTAGGTATTTGTCCAGAGTAGTGATGCTAGTCGGGCGGGCGGGTGCGGGCAGCGAACGGTTGAAAAGCATGCATCTGGTTTTGCTAGCATTTTAGAGCAGTTGGAGGCCACGGAAGGAGTGTTGTATGGTATTGAATTTCGTTTGGAGGTTAGTTAACAGTGTCCAAAGGGCCAGATGTATACAGAATGGTGTCGTCTGCGTAGAGGTGGATCAGGGAATCATCCGCATGCTAGAGCGACATCGTTGATATATACAGAGAAAAGAGTCGGCCCGAGAATTGAACCCTGTGGTACACCCATAGACTGCCAGAGGTCCGGACAAAAGGCCCTCCGATTTTACACACTGAACTCGATCTGCGAAGTAGTTGGTGAACCAGGCCAGGCAGCCATTTGAGAAACCAAGGCTGTTGAGTCTGCCAACAAGAATATGGTGATTGACAGTCGAAAGCCTTGGCCAGACTGGTAATAGGGGTTGCAACAATGGCGGCGGATAATTTTAGAAAGAGAGGGTTCAGATTGTCTAGCCCAGCTGATTTGTACGGGTCCAGGTTTTTCAGCTCTTTCAGAACATCTGCAATCTGGATTTGGTTGAAGGAGAAGCTGGGGAGGCTCGGGCAAGTAGCTGCGGAGCAGTTGGCTGGGGTTGGGGTAGCCAGGAGGAAAGCATGGCCAGCCGTAGAGAAATGCTTATTGAAATGTTTGATTATCATGGATTTATCGGTGATGACCGTGTCGCCTAGCCTCAGTGCAGTTGGCAGCTGGGAGGAGGTGCTCTTGTTCTCCATGGACTTTACAGTGTCTCAAAACGTTTTGGAGTTAGAGCTACAGGATGCAAATTTCTGTTTGAAAAAGCTAGCCTTTGCTTTCTTGACTGACTGTGTGTATTGGTTCCTGACTTCCCTGAACAGTTGCATATTGTGGGGACTATTCGATGCTATTGCAGTCCGCCACAGGATGTTTTTGTGCTGGTTGAGGGAAGTCAGGTCTGGAGTGAATCAAGGGCTATATCTGTTCTTAGTTCTACAGTTTTTGAAAGGGGCATGCTTATTTAAGATGGTGAGGAAATTACTTTTAAAGAACGACCATGCATCCTCGACTGACGGGATGAGGTCAATATCCTTCCAGATTAGAAAGGCCTGCTCGCAGAAGTATTTTAGGGAGCGTTTGCAGGCAGCCATGGCCTAATGAGTTAATGAGTTTGACTGCTGAACAACTAATCAAATGGCCACCTGGACTATTTACATTGACCCAACCCTTTGTTTTTACACTGCTGCTACTCACTGTTTATTGTCTATGCATAGCCACTTTACAAATGACCTCGACTAACCTGTACCCCCGCACATTGACTTGTTACCGGTACCCCCTGTATAAAGCCTTGTTATTGTTATGTACATGTTACTTTTTGATTGATTTTATTTAGTAAATATTTTATTAACTGTTTCTTAAACTGCATATTGGATAAGGGATTATAAGTAAGCATTTCATGGTAAGGTCTACCTGTTGTATTTGGCACACGTGACAAATAACCTTTTGATTTGATTTGTGTCCACTGTGTTCCAGGTGACTATCATAATCTACCTGTCCATCCTGGGCCTGCTGTTCCTCTACATGGTGTACCTGACCCTGCTGGAGCCCATGCTGAAGAGGAGGCTCTTTGGACACTCACCGCTCCAGAATGATGATGATGTCGGGGTATGTGTGCATGTTGCCCATCCCAACTATAGTGGTGGCCTTTAAGTCAAAGCAGTTGTTGTAGCCATGACATGTTTGTTGTTTGACTGTGGATCTCGTATTGTGTGACTTGTTGGGGCAATGTATGTGGTGATGTTTTCAGATTTGTCTCATGCTGTAAATTGATTTAATGAATATCTCATAGAGAATTGTGTTTGGAAATGTTTCTGAAAAAGGTCAACTCTAGCTTGTCACAATTTCACTGTAACGTCTGTCTCTTGGGTTCAGGACCAGCAGCCTTTCGCCAACGCCCACAACGTATTGTCTCGTTCGACCTCTCGTCCCAACATGCTGAACAAAGTGGAACACGCTCAGCAGCGCTGGAGGAGGCAGGTCCAGGAACAGAGGAAGTCTGTGTTTGACCGCCATGTGGTGCTCAGCTAAACCCATCCCCAGGAAACAAAAACCCTGGGTGAAGCAAAAAATATTACTGTGACTGGGTGGTCCTTTTTTGCTGTTTTTTTTGTCTGATTCTTTCCCCGACTTCTGAGCTTCATCCTTATTGGTGTTTTGTTCCTCAACAGGACCTGTATTTCATGAAATGTGATCATATAGCTCTATGTATTCAGGAGGTGATCGTAAAGGGTCTCTACATCAGTAGGTTGAAGTGGGGTGTTGCATTTGAGACCTTTTACTTAAGATAATGCCAGTGTCTGTATGACTTTGTATACTTTCTGATTTAATAATACTAATAGAAAGTTAAATGTTACAGTTTGTAGCCCCCCCAAAAAATGGATAATGCGTGCCATTATGCACAAGCTGATGATAATCTTTGGCTTCTGATAAAGTAGAAACGATGTGTGACCGTATGCACTCTTTTACAGTAATGTTGGCAGCTTCTGATAACAGTAAATGCTTGCCATGTCACCAATGAAATTAGGTGAGACATTTGAGGGTAGAGTAAATAAAACAAAAAATATCATGCCAAAATGAATCACTCAAGCTAATGAAAACGTCTACAATACGTGTAACTGCTACCTAAACTACAGAAGATGGGAATGAGTTAGAAACAGTAAAAATTTGTAAAATTGTCAAAAAGCATGTTTTTTAAGAATTATGTATAATGTATAAACTTATTTACAACCTTTTACCCTAAACAACAGTTGATGTACAGATGTATGTATTTCATTGTGTGCTGACTGTGGTGTTAACATTCCTGTATCATGTTCTCCTGTAAGTCTAAGTATAATGTAGCATTTGGGAGACATTTAGACTTTTAACCTATCATCTGATGGAACATTTAATGTAAACATTAGCCCTCTCCTTTGAATATATATGTGTGTTACTGTAGTCAGAGCCCACAGCTGTCACTGGCTAGAGTAGATGTACACCATCTCTGCACCTTGCTTGTTTTGTTTTCAGCTTCTACTCCTCTCCATTTAGATTAATTTGACATGACTCACATTAATGAGATCCTCCTTTATTCAAACTTTAAATAACTTAAATATCTGTTATACAGTATTGATACCACCGTCTGTCTTTTACACTGATGTAAAATAATAATGCTAATTTGGGATAGCAGGGTGATGGTAAAGTGGGTAGAAAATGCTACTGTTGGGTGACCTAACGAAAGTGTTAAATCTGATCTGTGATAACTTCACGTTTGAAATACATTTCTGTAATATTTATAATGATTTTGTTTACTGCAGACAATGTTAAATTCCTGGACCATCCTCCAGGAGTCGTACTTCAACAAAGTGTAAAATACATAAGCCTAAATTGATAATCGCATTGATAAGCGCACAAAAACATATTGCACTAATGCCAACATTGATAGGCGCTCCAAACATGCGCACAAAATGGCAGGTATACTATACCATCGGAGTTATATCAATATGATCATTTTAGTACAGGGCTTTGCTATGCATAGGGCGATAAACAGAAATGCAACAACGGATGAGACATTTCAATAACCAATTTAAATTGTATTAATGATTTAAAAATCCATCATTCATAATATAACCGAGAGGAAACTTAATCTGAACGAAAGTAATCGGTCTATTTCGCAAATTCCCCATTGAACAATAGAACACGAAGTAAAATTACAGGATACGTTTGCAAAAAAAATTGATCTCAAATGACAATATGTTGATATACAAGACAATAGTGATAATTTATTCATTTTTCAATGACTTTTGCAAAGCTGCCGTCATCGTTTCCTGTTCTCTCCCCTTTTATTTTTTTGGGATGCATGCAGTCCGTTATGCAGAAAAAAAGTAGGCTACGCTCCGCGCAGAAAATTCAGATTTAAGGATACTCTGCAAGAGAGCTACATTTGCGTTGTCAAAGAATGGATTGTTGAAAAATACTACAATAAGTTCATAAAGGATAAGGTAAGGAACATTTGCCTTTCAATTTGTTCATAAAGTAAACTCATTTATTGTAGTTTTAACTTCATACATTGCATTAACTGTTTTATGAAACTGATTCTTGCATTTTCTTTTTTATGAAACTTGCGTGGACAATAATGCAGAAAATCATAAATAATTGCCACAAAAAGGTTGAGATTTTTTATGAGAGTGAATTGCTGGGTTGATAGAATAGCCTACGAACAACAATAGTTTCCACAAAATTGTTTTATTCAATAACTCAAAAGCAAGTGCTGTACTGTGAACAGAAACTAGGGGGCGCCTTAGGCCTTTTATAGGAACTACCCTAAGTACCCAATCTGGCATTTTAACTGAAATAATAATATATTAATCTTTTATACCATTCTTACCATTTGAATATCAGTCAATTTGGGTGAATTTAGGTTTTTTCTTTGCAGTATGCTTTTATTGAAGTATTACTTAAAATGTTGCTTCATGCAGGCTTCTGGAAGAAAGTAAAAGTATGTCCAAGTAAAATAATACTCCAAGGCACTTCCCTTTAATAGGACCCATCCTGTGTTTTAAGGTCCAGGCTCTTATCTGTCCATCTTTGGTTAATGACAGACGGAGAGGGTCTGTCTCCTCAATCCTCTCTTCAGTGTCAGACTGTAGGAATCGTTTCAAGGCTCATAGAGGCTGCATCCCTGCAGGAGAAGCTTCAGTCAGAACCTTCCCAAGGTCTGCCTGGCCATTGTCAGACTAACATGTCTGCTGTCTGGAAATACCTTTCAATGCCACTGAAATGCAAGATAATAGAGTGTATAGGTAGGTCCTTTCTGAGCAGTTACTCTCTGTGCTTGAAATTGACGATGGGCTGTTTGGTATGATTTATTCCTGTCTATAACAGTACAATGATTTCCGATGTTTAGAATATGAATTATTAGACATCTCTTGAGAAAATACTGTGGTTAGGGAGGGGCACAAGGGAGAATAACTACTTCCATGCATGTTTTTTATCTTTATTTTTTATTCTTAAAGGCCCAATGGAGCCGTTTTATATCAATATCAAATCATTTCTGAGTAACAAGTAAGTCCCTTACTGTAATAAATTTTCATTAAAATGGGCAAAAATCAGTTTTTGCAAAAAAATTATCAAGCTAGAATTTTGCTTGGACTGTCTGGGAGTGGTCTGAGTTGGGAGGGGAAAACTGAAAACTAGCAGTTATTGGCAGAGAGGTTTGGAACTCTGTTATTTGTCAATTTAGCCATTTACCGCCAGGCAAGCCGAAACTTTCGCCCATGCAAATGCAAACAGGCTGATTAGAAGGTCCTGTGTAGATTGTGTGTTCAACCAAATAACACTGACACTAATCAAATGTTTTCACACTTTTGCAGTATTCGTTTCATCACCTGTTATAAAATATGATACAAAACACAGATTCAACAACATTTTGACTGCACTGGGCCTTTAAGAAAGCACCTGGAGCAAGAATTAAAACAATGTACAGGACTTTCCTCTACTTTCAGTATGTGAGGCTGACAGCTATAATACCATTAGCACATTGAACTAATACGATTACATTATGATACTAGATGAACCACTGAAAAGTCTACAGGCCCTGAAGCTTATTTTGATGCGAATTGGTATTGTAGGGGGAGAGGAAGTATTTATAGGGTGAGTCTTGTTGTCTCTGTAGGCCTTAGGGCAGTAGTATTGGATAGACATCATCAACATGAGAGGACTCGACTGCTGGAGTTTAAAGGGTGCCTCATGACCTGTCTTGAAATTGAATATGTTGTTCCTAAAAAAACATCTTTATGTTAAAACAGAAGCAGTTTAGAATTGCGATTCAATCAGACCTTAGGCTGTTTGGCTGCTTGGAGGCTTTCATATGCGACTGGCCCATCCTCATTTCCATAGCTCCCTTGACCCACTGGCCCTTGGCTATTTAAAATCTCCAGATGCCGGAGGAGAGGCTCTCACAGGAAAATTTTGTGGTAAGGGTGTGGTGAAAGCTCAGTGTACTGGAGAGGTTTACTGTCAAATTTCTGAGGCTTTTGTGGATTCACTGAACATGACCGATGGATCCTACGCAAGGTACATTGGACCTGTAACGGGTCCAAAAAACACTGGCCTGGTCGTATGTTTTTTCCCTTTGCCTGAATGGCTTTAGCGGAAGGTAAAAGGTGGAGAGTTGTAGACCTCAGGGAGATGATTTTAAAACAGATTTATGCCATCAAAACTGTGGACAAGTTACTGAGACCGAGCATTGAAAAAGGTTGTATTCTCTTGTGCAAGTAGCCCTATACAAACAATAACAGTCTCTCTGTCATGGTTGTGGAGGTGATTTCTCTATGAATGTTTATGTAGTGCTTATTTAGGTTTGTACTGTATTTCATTTTCTAATGTTACACTCACAGAGAAGTAGCGTAATGTATTGCTTACATTGTACAGAAGAAACCCTGAGGACAAGACTTCTTGACACCACAGTGGATTCCAGGAGGTTGTTCTTCGTTGTGCATCCATACTACTCGAGCCAGCCTTTCCCAGTATGAAACAGCACTAGTATCTCTGCTAATCTGAAGCACAAAGCTGTCAGAGTCCACTCTGTACTCTTTATACTTTATGAGGCTTTGACATGTCCGAGAGACAACTACACTGAACAAAAATATAAACACAACATGTAACGTGTTGGTCCCATGTTTCATGAGCTGAAATAAAAGATCCCAGAAATGTTCCATACACACAAAAAGCTTATTTCTCTCACAAATTTGTTAAATCCCTGTTAGTGAGCCTTTCTCCTTTTGCCAAGATAATCCATCCACCTGTCAGGTGTGGCATATCAAGAAGCTGATTAAACAGCATGATCATTACACAAGTGCACCTTGTGCTGGGGCCAATAAAATGCCACTCAGAAATGTGCAGTTTTGTCACACAACACAATGCTACAGATGTCTCAAGTTTTGAGGGAGAGTGAAATTGGCATGCTGACTGCAGGAATGTCCACAGGAGCTGTTGCCAAAGAATTGAATGTTAATTTCTTTATCATAAGCCACCTTCAACGTTGTTTAAGAGAATTTGGCATTGCGTCCAACTGGCCTCACAACCACAGACCACGTGTATGGCGTCGTGTGGGTGAGCTATTTGCTGATGTCAACGTTGTGAACAGAGTGCCCCATGGTGGCGGTGGGGTTATGGTATGGGCCGGCATAAGCTACGGACAATGAACACAATTGCATTTTATCGAAGGCAATTTGAATGCACAGAGATACCTTGACGAGATCCTGAGTCCCATTTTTTTTTAAAGGTATCTGTGACCAGATGCATATCTGTATTCACAGTCATGTGAAATCCATAGATTAAGGCCTTATGAATGTATTTCAATTGACTGATTCCCTTATATGAACTGTAACTCAGTAAAATCGTTGAAATTGTTGCATGTTGCGTTTATATTTTTGTTCAGTATAGTTAGAGCTAAGAGAAAAACGACATACTGACAAAGCTGTGGACTTTCTGGAGACGTTATGGGACATGAGTCGGATGTCTGCATCTTACGATATCCTCCGTTCCTCAGTCAGTAGATGAAAGGATGGGGGGGGGGGATGTATGAAATAGTGCACAGTTTGAGTAAAATATATGATACATAGGTGGAGACTTGGTAGAACTGTGGTGTGGATTCTATTCATGACAGGTAGATCGACTCCACATTTTGAATCAACGTTGTTTCCACATCATTTCAACAAAATTTGGATTTGAAAAAAGTTATCCGTGGAAGGGAATTTCATCTATTTTTCACCCAACTTTGAACCTAAATCCAATGACATGGTGACATTTTTTGTTGATTTCACACTGAATTCACATTAGTTGACAACTCAACCAAATGGAAATCAAAACTAGATATTGAGCTGATGTCCGGGCCCAGTGGCATGGCTTTAGATTTGATCTCTCCCCCATCTATGTTTCTACTGCTGATGCTCAGAGGAATTGATGAAGGAATTGATTAATGGGTAAGCTGTAAACTGACATTTGTTTGTGATGATTAGGCATTACATTATAGAGTAGATATGAAAGACAGGCTTTATAATGACCCTTTTCAGTCTTCTGCATCCTTTCCTGTGAAAGGGGACATTGATTCTTGATTGTAGACTTTGAGCCAATTGTTTTGGATAGAACTGCTCAGTTCTTTTTTAAATTCTGCTGTGGCCCAATAGCTGTTCCCTTAACCAGAGTAAAGTTGAGTGGACTCGAGTGTTAACTCATGCATGTTTCCAATACTTTGAATTCATGTGGCTTGTTTGTGTTTTTTCATGTTTTTCCTGAGTGCATCGAAAATGTTCCAGAAATCAGTAGCGTAAAGGTAGGGCACATATTGTTTACCGACCATATTTTTCTTTGATGACAAAGAACGAAAATCTCTGAACAATTATAACAATGATTGTTCAAAAAGGCTGTTTTGCTTGGAGAGAACCTACACTTAAGAAAGCGAAAAACAGACACAACTTTGGGTATGGTGATCTTCCTAGCAGGCATCCTCCCCCTTGGGTATTGTTTAGTCTGGACTCAGACTGCAGTGTTGTTTAATGTTGGGAGAGCAGAGCATGAGGTTTAAGCCTATCTAGAGCCCTCTTATATAAAACTAACAAGAGAGCGACAGGATCCACACTGCAGTCCAACAACAAGGAATCACATCTGCTAATATGCACATGGAGTCTGGTAACTGTCCTCATAAGGGTTTACATGAGTTCACTATTTTGAATATCTGCATTATTACTTTGGGATATGTCTCCAACCAGTATAATGTCCAAGTATAATTACATATAATGTAAAAAAACAAACATTTAATGGATCTTGTTAATAGTTTTGTAAAATAAGTATTTTGTTAACTCGTTTTTTGTTAAGTATTATGTTAATTGATAACGGTCTATACTCCTAATTGTGAAGATATGTATGACTGTTGGAACTAATCATGGCAACTGTCTTCCAAATAATTAGCTGTGTGCTCGTCATTCAGTTTGACCTGAAATGATGTCCTTGACAAACCCTTCCCTCTGGAGATAGCCTCATCATCAAGCCCTTGAGGCCGTTCATAATTACACAATTTCACTAATTGACACAGGTCTTTAAAGGTTCAACCTTGACTTTATCTCCTGAGATGTGTTTTGACATCTTATCTATCCCCTGGACGAATAGCGGATTCATTCTGCATCTCTGAGTATCATTCTGCAGTTGGAAAGTGTGTGTAGGCCTATTGATTATGTTCTTGTTACATTGTGATTTTGCTAGTTTGTGTTATAAATAGTTGGATACACCAAAAGCAAACAATTACACAGAAATCTTCTCTAAATGTTTCCCTGAGAGAATATCCACGCTGAGTCGAGCAGTTATTCTTTCCAGAACTAAACATAGGGTTCTCTCGTAGCTGTTGTTGATGAATAAATCTCTCTCTCCAAACGTGGGAATATACTGTACTGGCTCATCATGCTGTCCACTTGATATGTTGTAATAGTCACTTGTTGACTTTAGTTTCCAACTCCAAAACTGCCTTACCCCTCTGGCATGTGTGTATTTGAGACCACTCTAGCGTTGTCTTGTGCACTCCCAACTGTCACTCTCTTTATATGCTGTTAGAAGGCTAGGAAGAGTGTCAAAAAGATCCAAATGGAATGTGGACAACATGATAATGATGTCCTGAGGATAATTCCAGAGCCTATCTGACTCTCTTGGTCATTCTTATGAAATATACTGTTTAACAGACAAAGAACTGCTGCAAGCTTGTGTGTGGGATAGAGAGAATGGAAAGGGGCCAGATACATTGAAGTGGGGGGCAATCAATCCATCTCCATGGAAACTAGTCCAGCCCTCGCCTCTCCAGAGGTCTCAAGGAGGGAGGGATTTGGTTGGAAAGACATGACTCGTAGTTCAGTGGGAAAGCTGCAGCTATCTGGCAAAACTAAACGTTGTATTTTTTTGCTACAATTTATCTAACGGGATTGATATTTGCTGGCATTTTTTTTTTTTTTTTTGGGGGGGGATGGCTGTGGAAATGAGGCGCTACTCTGAGGTAATGCCGGTCGCCATTTGACATTTTTACATTATTTGGGATAGTTTATAAAGTGTTAACGGGGATATAGCTAGTTGCAACAAAAGTATCCGAATGCCGTACAGACAGAGTTCGGGAAGAGCAGTTATATGCGATTGTATCAATTAGCAAACATAAAGTATAGCCTACAACAAATATTTCGCCGAATGGATTTATTTTTATTTTTACGGTATTTGGTAACATAACAGTTTGGGGGATGTAACGCTATCCTTGTTCTGAGCTCTTTCAAGTTGATAATGTGAATGTCAAAACAATTAAATTACATTGGACTGAGTGAGTTGAGGCTAAATACATTTTGCCAACTAAAGTTTACATTGTGGAGCACGAGATAATTTATTCAATTCAAAAGACTGTCAACTCACTTGGGCCTCCTTTGGTTCTTGAGATCTAGGGATAATTTAGCTACAAACGTTCTGAGATTGTATCTGACTCAGATTTACAAACGCTGTTGAGTGAGAATAGCCATAATCATAGCCTAGTATGTCCTCTAATGTGGATTATATTTTTTCTCTCTGAGGGGCATCTCTCTGTTAGATTAAGTTTTTCTTCAGGGGTACCTCCTGCTATCACTATCACTGCGACTAGGCAGACGCTGCAGCTGCAAGCTCTTTTTCTTGAACTTTTCCTGAACAGACTGTCTATTGTGCATATCTAACAATGACCTTTCCTTCTCACTGGACTGGATTGTCAACAGCTAGATTGGGAGGCCCCTCTGTTCTCTGGCCAGGGCTTGCATAACAGGGGTGAGAGTGGGAGGTCACCAGATGCTTTTTAGGCTGGCATTATCAGACAATGTGTATGATATCATACACACACCCCGTTATTGGGTAAGACTGGTAGGCTATATGTATGCTGCTATGCCCAGTGTACACACATCACCCATAATAGAAACCCAATGTCTAGTGGAGCCACACAGCTTTAGGGTGCCTTTTCACAATTTTATTAACTGGCATCTAAATGGCATGCTTGGCATACTATTAGTCTATAAACCATATAATGATCACTATCCCGTTGAAGCTTTTGGAATTCAATGTCAGCTTGCCAACCTTGATGATGAGTTGTAGATCTGTGTTGTTCCCTCAGTGGTTTAAGATTCATGGGGAAACCATGTGATAGACTGTGAACAGGATCTGAGTGGAATATAGCCCACAGAGAATGACTGTATTGGATGTCACAGTTAAACCATAATTTGACTGGGTTTAGGCTATACATGCAGCAGTGGATAATCCAGTCACAAGTCTCCCCCACTAGTGTCAGAAGGTATGTCAGTTATGTTTTCTTTGCCTTGTTAAAGGTTAATGGTGCATCAATTGTATTCATTGCCTTCAATGTGCCTCATCTTCCTCCCGGTCCTCCCTTTTCTACTCCATTTCATCTCAGCCATTTGCCTTTTAGGCCCATAGCAGGAATAAAGATGGCAAGACATAGGGCCATCTATGGTTTTGGAATGGAAGCGTGGTAGTTCAACCAGTGTATGGATCCTAGGTAGTCATATAGCTAAGCTTATCTTGTAACTTGGCATAAATTGTTGCACAATACACATTATGGAGTGACTCAAGTTTAACAAGTTTTTATTGTCAAGTGCACAAGTACCTTTGAAAAGCCTTTTCTTGCAAACTCTTTCCCAACAATGCAGTAATTAATATCAGTAGTACTATAAAAAAAGCCTAGTATTGACACTGATTCACAGGTATTCTGTGTTATCCTTTCTGCTCACCACCCAGCCTTTGTAACTAAGATCCTGTACAGTAGGCTGTCACTTCCTGTTACTTCTTGTTTTTGTTTTGAATGACAGAGACCTTTGATTTACTTTTGGGTGTAGTGCAATCTACTCCCTCTGTTTAAGCAGATGGGGAATGCTATCCTTTTCAAATATCACCAATCCCATTCTCTCTTTGGAGTTCTTAAACCTGTCCAAGGCATATTCAAAATGGTTTGGGCATTGCATTATTTCAGCCTCACTTGCCATGTAAAAGCTATTGGTAAGGTAAACTGCCTGTTACCTGAAGTAAGTGCACCTTGACGTGTAGTCACTATCTCACCCTGGATTACATACCATTTGCTTTACCATACATTATATCTTCATGTTTTGATCATGCAACGATGCCTTAAAATGAATGATATTCAGATGTATTTTCTCTGCTTCTCCTTTGATAGCTTGTCTTAAACATTTCTGCTATCCATCTATCCTATCTTTTACATAGGGTATACACTCAGTGGCAAGTTTATTAGGTATCTAGTACTGGGTCGGACCCCCTTTGCCCCCTTTGGTTCTTCAGGGCATGGAAACGTTGCTCAATTGGTATCAAGGGACCTAACGTGTGCCAGGAAAACATTCCCCATACCCTTACATCACCGCCAACAGCCTGTACTGTTGACACCGGGCAGGATGGGCAATGGACTCATGCTGCTTACGCCAAATCCTGACTCTGCCATCAGCATGACACAAGAGGAATCGGGATTCATCGGACATGGCAATGTTTTTCCACTCATTAATTGTCCAGTGTTGGTGATCGCGCGCCCACTGGAGCCGCTTCTTCTTGTTTTTAGCCGAAAGGAGTGGAACCTGGACTGGTCGTCTGCTTTAATAGCCCGTCCGTGACAAGGACTAATGAGTTGTTCATTCCGAGATGCCGTTCTGCACACCACTGTTGTACTGCACCGTTATTTGCCTGTTTGTAGCATGCCTGTTAGCGTGCCCGATTCTTGCCATTCCCATTCAACCTCTTATCAGCATGTTGTTATCGCCCACAGGACTGCCGCTGACTGGATGTTTTTGGTTTGTCTCACAATTCTCGGTAAACCCTAGACACTGTTGTGTGTGAAAAGCCCAGGAGGCCGGCCATTTCTGAGATACTGGAGCCGATGCACCTGGCACAGACGATCATACCATGCACAAAGTTGCTTAGGTCATTTGTTTTGCCCATTCTAACGCTCAATTGATCAGTAACCGAATGCCTCGATGCCTGTCTGCCTGCTTTATATAGCAAGCCATGGCCACATGACTCACTGTTAGTAGGAGTGAACTATTTTTGAGAATGGGTTGGTGTACTTAATAGCCTGGCCACGGAGTGTAGGCAGTCATGAGGGTTCAGTCAGATCCCCTCTCATCCCTCAGATTCATGATCCATAAATTAACCCTCTTCCATATCAGAGTAAGGGAGAACAGTGGAGGCAAACAAAACGTCTTGTCCTCCTTTACTTCTTTCATTGGAAGTTAAAGCCTGTGTGTCAGAAGTCAGCCCAGTGACATATATACTACATCTCAGCTCCCTGCAGCAGCTCAAATGGACTTAAGCCTGTTTTCCACATGCCAGCTCCGACAGCTGTGCATGCTCATTTCCAGGTTGCCCAGAACACTTTTCCCCAGCTTTCCAAAAAGGGCATATCTGCCATTAGTATTGCCTTGAAGATAAAAGGGAACTGTAAACAGCTGAAATATGGAGAGAAAAGAGGAATGAAAAAGACTGAAAGAATTGGTTCCATCTGGCGCATTGAGTCAGAGAGCTACGGTGGCAGGGACTTGTGGTTATTGTGTAGGGAGTGTGCAGCTGCCATGAACAGTGTCAACCTGGGGTGCCCCTGCCCCTAAAGAGGCGAATGGAGCTCTGTGGGATGGATATTTAAGGGGCCCGACAGTGCTCAGCAAACAGCCGCCCACTCAACGAAAAGATGTCCACTGGACCATTCTTTTGAAAATCTGTCACTGAAAGTCAAAAGGAGACAAAAGCCAGCCTCTTGCGGCCTATGTGTTAGAGCGAGGCAGAGAGGAGGTTTGTATGGACTGTTAATTAGGAACGGAGGTCCAGGTGGAAGGCCTTTTATAATGTTTCATGTTAACGGAGACGTTATTCATAGTCGTTCTCCTCAACCTAAACACATGCTTGGTTCATGACGACAGGCTGTATGCACATACACCACATGAACAGTTCCAATGCGTCTCCTCCATGTAAAAGGTTTATGAGGACCATATGATGTTATGTTAGGGACTGAGTGGCTGGAGTAGCTCCTCCTTCCCCTCTACCATATTTACCCAGTAATTCAACCTCCAGACTCACGTCTGATGTCGGATTTCCAACAGCAGTCCCAAAACCTCTTTCCTCGTTGAGAACACACGGAAGAAAAATGAAATGGTCTTTTGAAGACGATAAAGAATGCCTGTGGATACATGGGCCCATACACTCCTCATGTCCTCTGGTGAGTTGTGACGTCTGGAAAGACTTTTCAGAGGTTTTACTCTGCTTTCCCTGGCTGGCTCATGGCTGTAAGTGAGCTCAGCTCAACAGTAGTTTGAAAACCTTGGAGTATGCTGATCAGCAGAAATGGTCGGGAGGACATGTCTGCCAGAGAGGCCGAGACAGAGGTGTAGTAGCAGACTGGAGAACAAAATTAGAACAATGCTTCTATTTCTGGAAGACATTGTGTCTGTTGTTATTACTTGATTTCCACCAGAGACGTGGTGGTGCTGGATGGAAATTACATCAAGCCAAGGCTACTCCTCAGGAGGTTCATTTAAGTTCATCCATTGTGATGACAAACACTAAATAACAACTTACTATTATCATCACAACCCAGACCATGAAAGTATTGTGTTCACCAAATGACATTGACATCTCATATTCGGTATGTAACTGCCAGGTGTTGATGAGCAGAGATGCATAGTTGAGTGTCTGAGAATCTTTGTTGGATGATAATTAAGCTCTTATCATTGAAGCCAGGTGCTCCGAGCTCCCGCCCCTCTCCTGTTCATCCACCCTTTAAAACATAGTCTAATGTGTTGAATACCAGGCCTGATGGACAGGACAAATATTAGCACATTCCTCTATGTGATGTGCTGGCCTGTGGGCCTGTTGACCTGTCAAGGTTGACAAGGCCATGGACCTAATGGCTTCACTATGAGATGAAACATTCCACAGCCCATGCACGTCACACGCACGCACACCCACATGTGCGCACATACACACAAACTAGCGGGAGTAGCTTTGCATAGTATTTGTGTGTTTCGGTCACCCGATAAAGGGCTTACTTTTTAACCATGAGTTTGCCCACTCAAGGACATGTTGAAAACAAAGAGTTTTTCCGTTCCACCCCGGACTGTCTCAGGAACACACACAGACTTGCCTCCTCAACAAGAAAGCATAGTTTGTGATCTAATGGTATAGTAAGTACATAGTAACTGGACATGTAGTAACTGATATTATCTAGCCTCATGATTTCCCCCCATAATGGATATGCCTTTTGCTGTAGAACATGGTATGGCTAAGACACAACAGGACAGTTATGAGTTAGTGGTTTGGATGGCAGGTACTGTAAGTCATGTAGACAGTTCGGGAAAGAGTAAAGAAGAAGGCAAAAAGAGTAAAGAAGAAGGCAAAAGAAATCCTAACTGTAACTGGCTCTGAGGAACCTGGCGAGAATAAACATATACCTTGAACATTGTTGTTGATAGGCCATTTTTTTTTTACTCATGATTCAGAGAGATCATATCACAGGATAGTTCTTTGTATTCCTTGTAACTACTGTGGAACAACATTACTTGCTCAACCAGTTGCTCAGTCAGTGCTTATCCAGTGCACATCCCGAATGTAGGTAAGAGGAGGAACTAATCTCCTTTGATGTGGAGTGTTTTCCATCCATCCATCTGTTTTTCCACCTTGTGTCCTGTAGTTCAACATAATACTGTATGTATTATGTATGAGCCTCAGTCATGCAAGGTCAGGGTTAACCTGCAGTTCACTTCTGGTTGTCTTTGGACCCCTGGGTGGGGGGCAGAGTGGGTGTAAGTCATTCCCCATATGGCACCCTATTTCCTATAGTGAACTACTTTAGACCAGGACCCATAAGGCTCTGGTCAAAAGTAGTGCACTATGTAGGGAATAGGGTGCTATTTGGGATTTAGACCATGTGAATGCAGCATGACTCGACTAGAATGCAGAGGTGGGAGGACAGACAGCCTGTTGAAAGGACAGTTGTTAGCTCCCTTTTGTCATAATTCCAGGCTGTCTTGTTCATAACGTTCGCTGAATGTTAAGTCAATACTCAAATGACATGTCAATATCTGACAGGGTGGTGCATTCCTGCATAGGTAGTGATGCAGTGGTGAGAAAATAGGTGGATAAACTCTGATTGCCGGTCTCTAAAAAAAGTAACGCCTACTTTCAATGCATTTTTCTGCAAAAGGTGGGTAAACTGTCAAGCAAAAATAAAGTGTGTTTACTTGTGTTTACCCTCCACTACACCACTGGTCTCATCTGAGCATCTCTCCCTTGACATTTATAAATGACTGAAAATATAAGTTTAGTATGCAGTGTTCTTAAATCTCATATACCAAGTGCCAGCAGTCAGTATTTTCATATGTGTGCAATGCTTGATTATGTGTGTGATGTTAACAGAGAGGTCTATTTTTTGGGTGACCTGAACATTGACTGGTTAGCATCTAGCAATCCTCTCAAGAGGAAGCTTCTAACTGTGACTAATACCTGTAATATGAACCAGGTTATCACTCAACCAGCTAGAGTGCATACCAAAAGTGTTGGATCTGTGACATCCACTTGTATTGATCATATCTTTACTAACGCTGCGGAGCTTTGCTCCAAAGCAATATCAGATTCCATTTTCTGTAGTGACCATAACATTGTGATAATAACAAGGAAAGACAAAGTTCCAAAGTTTGGGCCTAATTAATTTATAAGAGATCATAGAAAATGTTTTCACAGGACCCTCTTTTCAAAAGTAGTGCACTATATATGGAATAGTGCCATTTAAGACATTACCGTACTCTAGCCCTAGACACAAACCATGACCACCTTTTACTGAACATGGTTTGACAGTTTGCTGCTGCTTTGACATCCGAGGAGAGAAACTCTACGTATTTCATCCCATTTTTCTCCCCAATTTCGTGATATCCAATTACAATCTTGTCTCATCACTGCAACTCCCCAACAGGCTCGGGAGAGGCGAAGGTTGAGTCATGCGTCCTCTGAAACATGACCCGCCAAACCGCACTCCTTAACACCCGCCCACTTAATCCAGAAGCACCGTTTACTGACGAATGAAGTCAGCCTGCAGGTGCCTGGCCCACCACAAGGAGTCGCTAGAGCGCGATGAGCCAAGTAAAGCCCCCCCGGCCAAACCCTCCCCTAACCCAGATGACGCTGGGCCAACTGTGCACCGCGCATGGGGCTTCCGGTAACGGCCAGTTGTGACACAGCCTGGGATCGAAATGGGAGGCCTATGGTTTGTTTTTTAATGTGAAGAGATGGTATCAGTCTCAGGAAGTCAGCTGGTTAACGCCTTGCTGTTTTCTCCCCAAAGCCCCATCTTGGACTTATCTGACCCAAATCTCTCCATTGTTGTGAACTTGTGAAGTAGGTTGTGCATATAACCTATATCACTACACTTTTAGAAAAAAAGAGTTCCAAAAGTGTTTTGGAACTTTGGCTGTCCCCATAGGATAACTATTTTTGGTTCCAGGTAGAACTTTTTTGGATTCCATGTAGAAACCTCTGTGGAAAGGGTTCTTCATAAAGTGTAATTAAAAGGGTTCTCTTATGGGGACAGCCCAAAAAATGTTTTTGGTTCTAGATAGCACCTGCCACATGGTAAATATTGGCTGATTGCACATAGAGTATGAGAAAGATGCAGAGACATTGCTACAGTGAAAGTTGAGACACAACACTCAAAACTGAAGTAACAAAATATTAAGTAGGCATTTGGGCGGCAGGTAGCCTCGTGATTAGTGTTGGGCCAGTAACCGAAAGGTTGCTAGATCGAATCCCCGAGCTGACAAGGTAAAAATATGTCGTTCTGCCCCTGAACAAGGCAGTTAGCCCACTGTTTCTAGGCCTTTATTGTAAATAAGAAAGTGTTCTCAACTGACTTGCCTAGCTAAATAAAGGTAATTTAAAAAAATGCAAATTTTGTGAATTTAATTTCCTATGAATCACCAATTCACTTGTTGCCCTCAACTTGGCTTCTTTGTAATTACACGCTGACACCTGCCTACTGTTCTTGCATTGCACAAGTAGCCTGTTTATTTAACAATCACTGCCATTTCCTTGTCATTACAAAGTGTTCCATATACACTGAGTGTACAAAACATTAGGAAAACCTTCCTAATATTGACTTGCACCTCTTTATGTCCTAAGAACTACCTCAATTCACCGGGGCATGGACTCTACAAGGTGTTGAAAGTGTTCCACAGGGATGCTGGCTCGTTTTGACTCCAAATCTTCTCACTGTTGTGTCAAGTTGGCTGGATGTCCTTTGGGTGGTGGACCATTCTTGATACACACCTGAAACAGTTGAGCGTTAAAAACCCAGCAGCGTTGCAGTTCTTGACACACTCAAACCACCTACTGTAAAGGCTGTCGTAGGTGGAAGAAGGAGAGGACCAAGGTGCCGCGTGGTACGTTTTCATGATCATTTAATTACACTGAACACTAGAACAAAAATAACAAAACGGAACAAACGAAACAGTCCTGTCTGGTACAGAGACAGAGAACAACTACCCACAACTCAAGGGTGAAAACAAGTATGGTTCTCAATCAGAGACAACGATTGACAGCTCTGATTGGGAACCATACCAGGCCAAACACATAGAAATACAAACATAGAACAAAACATAGAATGCCCACCCCAACTCACGCCCTGACCAACCTAAAATAGAGACATTAAAAAAGGAACTAAGGTCAGGACGTGACACCTACTACCATACCCCATTCAGCCTCTGAATGGCACACATATAAACTCAGCAAAAAAAGAAACATCCTCTCACTGTCAACTGTGTTTATTTTCAGCAAACTTAACATGTGTAAATATTTGTATGAACATAACAAGATTCAACAACTGAGACATAAACTGAACAAGTTCCACAGACATGTGACTAACAGAAATGGAATCATGTGTCCCTGAACAAAGGGGGGGTCAAAATCAAAAGTAACAGTCAGTATCTGGTGTGGCCACCAGTTGCATTAAGTACTGCAGTGCATCTCCTCCTCATAGACTGCACCAGATTTGCCAGTTCTTGCTGTGAGATGTTACCCCACTCTTCCACCAAGGCACCTGCAAGTTCCTGGACATTTTTGGGGGGAATGGCCCTATCCCTCACCCTTCGATCGAACAGGTCCCAGACATGCTCAATGGGATTGAGATCCGGGCTCTTCGCTGGCCATGGCAGAACACTGATATTCCTGTCTTGCAGGAAATCACGCACAGAATGAGCAGTATGGCTGGTAGCATTGTCATGTTGGAGGGTCATGTCAGGATGAGCCTACAGGAAGGGTACCACATGAGGGAGGAGGATGTCTTCCCTGTAATGCACAGCGTTGAGATTGCCTGCAATGACAACAAGCTCAGTCCGATGATGCTGTGACACCCCACCCCAAACCATGAAGGACCCTCCACCTCCAAATCGATCCCTCTCCAGAGTACAGGCCTCGGTGTAACGCTCAGTCCTTCGACGATAAACACAAATCCGACCATCACCCCTGGTGAGACAAAACCGTGAATCGTCAGTGAAGAGTACTTTTTGCCAATCCCGTCTGTTCCAGCAACTGTGGGTGTGCACATAGGTGACGTTGTTGTCGGTGATGTCTGGTGAAGACCTGCCTTACAACAGGCCTCCAAGCCCTCAGTCCAGCCTCTCAGTCTATTGCGGACATTCTGAGCACTGTTGGAGTGATTGTGCATTCCTGGTGTAACTCGGGCAGTTGTTGTTGCCATCCTGTATCTGTCCCGATGATGTGATGTTCGGATGTACCAATCCTGTGCAGGTGTTGTTACACATGGTCTGCCACTGCGAGGACGATCAGCTGTCCATCCGGTCTCCCTGTAGCGCTGTCTTAGGCATCTCACAGTACGGACATTACCCTGGCCACATCTGCAGTCCTCATGCCTCCTTGCAGCATACCTAAGGCACGTTCACGCAGATGAGCAGGGACACTGGACATCTTTATTTTGGTGTTTTTCAGAATCAGTAGAAAGGCCTCTTTAGTGTCCTAAGTTTTCATAACTGTGACCTTAATTGCCTACCGTCTGTAAGCTGTTAGTGTCTAAACGACCGTTCCACAGGTGCATGTTCATTAATTGTTTATTTTTAATTGAACAAGCATGGGAAACAGTGTTTAAACCCTGTACAATGAAGATCTGTGAAGTTATTTGGATTTTTTCGTATTATCTTTGAAAGACTGCGTCCTTTTTTGCTGAGTTTACAATCCATGTATACATTGTCTCAAGGCTTTAAAATCCTTCTTTAACCTGTCTCCTCCCCTTCATCTACACTGATTTAAGTGGATTTAACAGGTGACATCAATAAGGGATCATAACTTTCACTTGGATTCACCTGGTCAGTCTATGTCATGGAAAGAGCAGGTGTTACTAATGTGTTGTACACCCAATGTAGGCAGTAAGCCTCATATTTGGAAACTGTACTGATCTGAAGTACTTCCAAAATTGATACCTAGGCCTATAAAGAATCCTGGGGTACTCTACATTTGTTTTGATATAACCATTAAGATTAGCTGAGAGACTTTTAAAATGTGTTTTTATTTGCTGTGGTTTATCAGTATGCCTGTCTTTATAAGTTCTCCTTTTTTCTAAACATACTGTATTTGCTTTCCAGATGTTACTATTGAAAGTGTTTTTACGCACAGGCAACAGTATTTTTACAGCTGTGCATCTTTCAATAGGTCAATGAAAAAACGTATTTCATCAAGCTGTAGCAGGTATTTAAAGGAAATAGCAATATTTTCAGACATCTGATATTCTGTCCAAATTTCATCTAATATTTAATGTGCTTCAGTGGTGGTCGGTGAAGTTTAAAATGAGGGAGGAGGATTATTATTTTTTATGAACATGGTCTTATTTCTATTACAGCATATTGGATAACTGTCATTCATATTCCATTCACCCAGCTCAATGTACTGTCGATAGGTTTAGGCTACTACATGATACTCTAATTTTCTCTATACCCATCATGAGGTTGCTGCAACCTAGTCTATGAATTAAAGTTTACAGGTCGAGAAAAAAATGTGAGTAATCAAGGTGACAGTGACACATTCAATACTGCCTTGCACACTCTTGCTTGCATCTCACTGATCTAGGGTGTAATCATTAGTCCAACAGTTGCAAACAAGAGTTTCTATTGGACAAATTCAGTTATGTTCTTCCCCGTTTTGTTCTGTTTGCTTCAGTTTTAAGATGTTTTTTTTTCTACAGAATCAGCTGTCTGTGACTATGTGAAAAAACCTTCATATCATAACCGCTAACCGCTACACACAGCCTATATCATTGTCACCATATTAGTTAATGTCTGATAGTCAACATAGCTACTAGAACTAAAGCGTTAGTAAACCCACTACAAACATGCAGTGCAGTGTACCATCAGCAAGCAGTTTAGCAGTTACACCTGTGGGTGGCAATAAATTAATAAAACCAAAAGCTTATCTTGGAAGAGTTCCAGTGTTGGACAGCCATAGCCAGCTAGCTCACATAGCATCCCTCTCTGTTTGAGGTGGGTGCTTGAGTAGACTAAACTAGCTAGCTGCATTCACTAGCTAAGTGAAAAAATACAACTAAATCTTAATCTCTCTCTCTCTCTCTCTCTCTCTCTTCTCATTCATTTTTAAAGAAATTATTTGTTCAAAAACTGACGTCCTCTGGAAGTTGTCATAATTACTTTGTAAGTCTATGGAAGGGGGTGAGAACCATAAGCCTCCTAGGTTTTGTATTGCAGTCAATGTACCCAGAGGAGTATGAAAACTAGTTGTCCTCCGGCTACATAATGGTGCTACCCCACAGAGTGCTGTTGAGGCAACTGTGGACCTTCATTGCAAATCAGTGTGTTTTAATCAATTATTTGGTGACATGTAAATATGTTTAGTATAGTTTTATCTAAAAAGGATAACTTTTTTTAATGTTTCACTATTTTTATGAAATTCACTAAAGATGATGGTCCTCCCCTTTCTCCTCTGAGGAGCCTCCACGTATGTGCTTTCATGTTCTGTTTTTCTCACATGCCTTTTAATGTTGGTGACATTGATGATTGTAGTAAGTGAAAGCATGTACAGATGAAACTCCAAGTATACCTTTGGGTACTTATGGTTGTGTGCACAGAAATAAATACAGAACAGAGCCTATGGCTATGTGTTTGAGTGTAGACTAATCACCATCACTGCACTCCAAGGCTCACATTCGGAATACCTTGGCTTTCCCTGCCTGCAGAAGATCCGAATGAACCAAAACAACTGCAGTTGTTAAGATCTGTCAGGATATTCTGGCAATTCCCTGTGCAGCTGGATCAAAATGAAGACGTATGCTCTGTCCTCTCAGTCCACTAAAACAGGAAATAGATGACAGCAAGAATTCCTTCGCTCTCCTCATGTGTCTCTATAGGGCTCAGTGCCATCTCTCTCCTCATCTGTCTCTATAGGGCTCAGTGCCGTCTCTCTCCTCATCTGTCTCTATAGGACTCAGCTCAGCTCCACACCTCTGATCTCTCTGGGTTTTCTGTTGACCTCCATAGAAACCAAAACACTTTGGAAGAGGGGTTGTTTCAGTGCTGAGACTGTATTTTAGATTAGATTGGCATTTGAAGGGAGGAAACTGTGCAAGGGACATGTGGGCATCCAGGGACCGTTTATGGTGAAATGACAGGGTGTTCATTTACGTAATTTAGCAGACGCTCTTATCCAGAGAGACTTACAGTAGGGAGTGCACACATTTTCTTACTTTTTTGGTACTGGTCCCTTGTGGGAATCAAACTCCTGAGCCACATGTGATCACGGGTTACAGACACGGCTTCCTCTGGGTGCGGATGTCTGCGATGTCATGAACACCACGTTATACAGAGAAGTTATACAGACGTTATACAGAGAAGCGTTGAAGAAACAACAGATTTGATCTGAACATGCATTTCAACACAATAATACATGAATATATAATAAAGATGTTTTGGTGAAATTATGATAATGGCAATGATATGAACTACATTATCAGGCAGAGAAATATGCAAGACTGGAAGTCATTACCCTTTGATTGAATATAATGTTGATGAGAGTAGTGTAAATGTGATGGCCCGTTTGGCTCACATGCTGACTAGACCAAGCATGCGCGTGCGTCCGCCCGCCATCAAAATATCAGGTTGAAATATCAACATGAAATCTGGACCAGCTATATTCATTTGGGGACAGGTCGAAACACATGAAACATTCATGGACATTTAGCTCGCTAGCTTGATGTTGCTAGCTAATTTGACCTGGGATACAAACATTGGGTTTTATTTTACCTGAAATGCACTAGGTCCTTTTTTTCTGGATCTTTGTAGAATTTTGACCCATTTTGAGTCTCTACTCTGACAATTAATCCACAGATGAAATGGGAAACATGGTTAGTTTCTAGTAATCTCTCCTCCTTCAGTCTTCATTTTCTGTGGACTTTATATGGCGATTCGCAACCAAGTTTAAGGTGCATTAACGCCACCAACTGGAATGGAGTGTGGACCTCAGTTCATCTTTCAATCACCCACGCGGGTATATGCTCCTATAAACCAATGAGGAGATGGGAGTTCTATTTTAGCACCTGGCTACGCAGACATTCGTTGAAGCACACAAGCATGAAATGTCATCTGGTCTGTTGAAACAAAAATAGAACTGTTTGGCCATAATGACCATCATTATGTTTGGAGGAAAAAGGGGGAGGCTTGCAAGCCGAAGAACACCATCCCAAACGTGAAGCACTGGGCTGTCAGCATCATGTTGTGGGGTTGCTTTGCTGCAGGAGGGACTGGTGCACTTCACAAAATAGATGGCATCATGAGGGAGGAAAAGTATGTGGATATATTGAAGCAACATCTCAAGACATCAGTCAGGAAGTTAAAGCTTGGTCGCAAATGGGTCTTCCAAATGGACAATGACCCCAAGAATACTTCCAAAGTTGTGGCAAAATGGCTTAAGGACAACAAAGTCAAGGTATTGGAGTGGCAATCACAAAGTCCTGACCTCAATCCTATAGAAAATATGTGGGCAGAACTGAAAAGGCGCATGCGAGCAAGAAGGCCGACAAACCTGACTCAGTTACACCAGCTCTGTCAGGAGGAATGGGCCAAAATTCACCCAACTTAATGTGGGAAGCTTGTGGATGGCTACCCAAAACATTTGACCCAAGTTAACAATTTAAAGGCAATGCTACCAAATACTAATTGAGTGCATGTAAACTTCTGACCCACTGGGAATGTGATGAAAGAAATAAAAGCTGAAATAAGTTATTCTCTCTACTATTATTCTGACGTTTCAAATTCTTTAAATAAAGTGGTGATCCTAACTGACCTAAGACAAGGAATTTTTACGACGATTAAATTGCAGGAATTGTGAAAAACTGAGTTTAAATGTATTTGGCTAAGGTGTATGTAAACTTCCAACTTCAACTGTGTGTGTAAATGTATTTTGCAACACTCGCGCACGTAACGCAGGCGATGTGGTCAACATGTCAGTCAGATCCCTGTTTAGCCTGAGTCCTCAGAGCCTTCAGCAGCACACAAACTACACGCCTCTAAAACTAAAGTCTGCAATAAAAACACAGCTAGGCTTTTTTTTCTAGCCCTCTAGGTGAACACGTTCATGGGAAGAGGGCAAGTCTGTTAGTCTTGGCTGCTCTAGTCAAGCAGAGACGGATAAAAACACACATTCCAATCAGAAGGGGATGGAGTGTCTCCCCTCTTTAGTTGGCTCTATGCTTTGTTTGCAATTACTGGCTATTCTTGCCCACTTCAATCTCAAATAGCGATTTTAAGGGTGCACCGTAATTACAATCTAGAGACCGTGCTCTGTAATTTCTTTAATTCTACCTTTTAAAGTTTCGTGCTCTCTAAATTGATGGGAAAACAATGGAGTGAGATTGAAGGTTTCTTTTAAACAAGCCCAGATCTCCTGTCCAACTGGCTTGAATGATTCAGAAATATCTCTGCCGTTTCTGTGGCAACCAAAGACATTTGTCTTCTGTTGTGAGACTTCAGGGACCATTCTCGTTTGGAGCTGTGACCTCATGATTACTGTATTTCCATTCATTTGTATGAAAAGAGAGAGGTGCTGGATTAACAGAGCAGAGCCTAGAGCACAGATGAGTCCCTCACACAGCACAGACCTTTCTCTCCTTGATTGTTGTACTTTATGCTCTGGTGTTTACTCACACTGTTAGGAATCCAGTGAAGTCATCCATCTGATATCTGATATGGCACTCCCATGGCTGAGATTAAGCTCCATATTTGTCATGGTTTTGGCCAAATATGCACAGAGCACATTGACCCACTTATACTCTCAAGGTCTCAAATTCAAGTGTGAGTGTTTTGGGTAACGCTTTATTTCACATAACTAATTTTCTTATTACTGCAGTTTATTAACAGTAAGTAATGAATTGTTGTGATTTATAAGCATGTACACGGCTACAAGTATACCCTCACCCAAACAATCACAAAGACTTCAATCTGTTGGATGCTGATGTATTGTCCATGTTACGGCTGGGGAGTTTCATGTGTTGTATCCTGTCTGTCTATCAGGCGTGTGGGCGGTCCGAGGGTGACGATGACTGCCAACAAAAGTTCCAAGGCTGCAACCCGAGCAAGAGGGGCTAATGTGCCCCGGGACATCCCCGACAGGTCAGTGACATCCCCACCAGCCTCTAGGCCAGGGAGAGGCACATTGACAGGGTGGATGGAAAGGGGATGGCTCTCAACATGCACTATGATGTCAGTAATAACCAGTGCAGGTGCTCATATCCTTTATTGCCTCAGAGGACATTTTCTTCAGGTAGTAAAGCTATTTTTGTAAATCTGTACCGTGGGATCCCACTATGTGTCTGTGTTGAGTGATACACTGCATACAGTAGGTGACATGGCTTATCAACCCACAGTTATTA
Organism: Oncorhynchus tshawytscha; assembly: GCF_018296145.1. Taxonomy (NCBI): domain Eukaryota; kingdom Metazoa; phylum Chordata; class Actinopteri; order Salmoniformes; family Salmonidae; genus Oncorhynchus; species Oncorhynchus tshawytscha. The sequence continues at coordinate 880,624 of NW_024609825.1, forward strand.
GCTTTACGCAATTATTAATAAGGAAGTACTGATTGTATTCTGTCTGCCTTTTCGCTAGAGCTACAGGGCTAGAACTAGTAAACTCAGCAAAAAAAGAAACGTCCTCTCACTGTCAACTGCGTTATTTTCAGCAAACTTAACATGTGTAAATATTTGTATGAACATAACAAGATTCAACAACTGAGACATAAACTGAACAAGTTCCACAGACATGTGACTAACAGAAATGGAATCATGTGTCCCTGAACAAAATCAAAAGTAACAGTCAGTATCTGGTGTGGCCACCAGCTGCTTTAAGTACGGCAGTGCATCTTCTCATCATAGACTGCAACAGATTTGCCAGTTCTTGCTGTGAGATGTTACCGCACTCTTCCACCAAGGCACCTGCAAGTTCCCGGACATTTTTTGGGGGAATGGCCCTAGCCTTAGCCCTAGCCCTCATCCTCCGATCGAACAGGTCCCAGACATGCTACATGGGATTGAGATCCGGGCTCTTCGCTGGCCATGGCAGAACACTGACATTCCTGTCTTGCAGGAAATCACGCACAGAATGAGCAGTATGGCTGGTGGCATTGTCATGCTGGAGGGTCATGTCAGGATGAGCTTGCAGGAAGGGTACCACATGAGGAGGATGTCTTCTCTGTACGCACAGCGTTGAGATTGCCTGCAATGACAAGTTCAGTCCAATGATGCTGTGACACCACGCCCCAAACCATGAAGGACCCTCCACCTCCAAATCGATCTCTCTCCAGAGTACAGGCCTCGGTGTAACGCTCATTCCTTCGACGATAAACGCAAATCCGACCATCACCCCTGGTGAGACAAAACCGTGACTCGTCAGTGAAGAGCACTTTTTGCCAGTCCTGTTTGTTCCAGCGACGGTGGGTTTGTGCCCATAGGCGACGTTGTTGTCGGTGATGTCTGGTGAGGACCTGCCTTACAACAGGCCTACAAGCCCTCAGTCCAGCCTCTCTCAGCCTATTGCGGACAGTCTGAGCACTGATGGAGGGATTGTGCATTCTTGGTGTAACTCGGGCAGTTGTTGCCATCCTGTACCTGTCCTGCAGGTGTGATGTTCGGATGTACCGATCCTGTGCAGGTGTTGTTACACGTGGTCTGCCACTGCGAGGACGATCAGCTGTCTGTCCTGTCTCCCTGTAGCGCTGTCTTAGGCGTCTCACAGTACGGACATTGCAATTCATTGCCCTGGCCACATCTGCAGTCCTCATGCCTCCTTGCAGCATGCAGATGAGCAGGGCATGCAGATGACCCTGGGCATCTTTCCTTTGGTGTTTTTCAGAGTCAGTAGAAAGTCCTCTTTAGTGTCCTAAGTTTTCGTAACTGTGACCTTAATTGCCTACCGTCTGTAAGCTGTTAGTGTCTGAACGACTGTTCCACAGGTTCATGTTCATTAATTGTTTATGGTTCATTGAACCCTTTACAATGAAGATCTGTGAAGTTATTTGGAATTTTAGAAATTATCTTTGAAAGACATGGTCCTGAAAAAGGGACGTTTCTTTTTTTGATGAGTTTAGTATCTGCTTTTGTAAGCCATCCTCTACATTCTGGAATAGGGCCCCATTCAACTATAAACTCTTTGTGGTCTGAGCAGAGGCTTGTTTGAGTTACCATGTTGAGAGATGACATCTTCCTCCTGGAACAGAGAAACAAACAGGGCTCGTAAATGAATGTGCTGGCGATAGACTGTTCTGTTTTGTGATCGGTCTTTCCCTTCGACACTATATATACACACACTGTGTCCACTGAAACTAGGCTTAGAGTGAAGATTTAAGATCTACAGGAACTGGCATCAACTGGCATGGAGTGCTTACATCGGACTCACAGGGGTGCAACTGCAAGCCTTCACCATCTGCTACTTGGTGTGTAGTCTGTCAGGATGTTAGTTTACCTAGTGCTACATGTCCTTGTATAACACAGCAGTCAGTGGCTATGGCTCTGACATGTTTTAGTTGGATCTCTTATGTGAATAACCTTGAGAAGGGCTGCCAATTGGAAGCTAGTTACAGCCCTGACTGGTACATTGACCCAGTGTGAAAACACCATAGCCTGTGAGGAGTTTAACATGACTACCACTGACAGATACATTTTTTAAGAGAAATAGATTAGTTGTTTTTCTGTTACCTCACAATGTCTCCTGAGTTAGATACACTCTTAGAAAAAAAGGTGCTATCTATAACCTAACAATATTGTTATTCTGCTGTCCCTATAGGAGAACCCTTTTTGGTTCCAGGTAGAATCCTTTTGGGTTCTATGTAGGACCCTTTCCACAGAGTGTTCTACATGGAACCCGAAAGGGTTCTACTTGGAACTAAAAAGTGTTCTCCCTGGAACCAGAAAGGGTTCTCCTATGGGGACACTCGAAGAACCCTTTTGTAACCCTTTAAGAGTGTAGTTAGCCCTGGTCTCTTTCCAATAATCTACAAAGGTTACATCAAGTGTTGGAATCTAATAATTGTACCCCATCGCTCATTTAACGACCCCAGTCGAGATAAAGAAGTTCTCTAGAAACAATAACACTCCCAAACTCTGTTACCATCAACACTCTACACATGATGTTTCTATCGTTTTTGACTTATTAAAAATTGCACAACGTTAAGATGATTTTAAGAGAAGAAACTGTAATTTATGCACAGAGAGAGCACCGTTATATACTTGCCCCCACCTTCCCTTAAGTCTCTCTACCCCCCCCCCCAAAAAGAATGATTCTGACGGTAAATCACTTGGCAGGAAAGAATTCTGCAAAGACAACTTCTCATAAGATCAGGGAGGGGTGCAGCAGGGCTTTGATGGGCACTTATTTTAATAGAAAATATTATTGCTGAGAAAAGAAATGAAGTCACTGGAAAGCTGGATATAAATCTATAAAAAGGTAAAAGGAAATGAAATAAAACACATTAATGAGAGGAAGAGGAGGTGTGTCTTGAGGGTGAAGCTCAAAGTGAAATGGAGCGGATGTTAATGGCTTCTCTCTTTTTTCTTTTTGAAAATCTATCTATTTATCTGGGTTACTGGAAGCCCTCCTTTTGTGGCCTGGTCTATCAACCAAACAGGAAGTGACCTTTGGTTGATATGATGTGCCCTGGCTGGAGGACAGTGGGTCCAGGACCCAGGCCCTAACTGGCACCCAGCTCAGTACATGTGTGGCCGCCACAGTTGAAGCTGCCCAGCGCCAGTGCAGGCTTGTTTTAACTGGCCCAGTCCTGACCACCAGAACACCCTCACAGACCCCAACCACAACGCAGCTATCCGTACCAGAGAATTCTGCACTTGATGTTTTCCTTTTGTGTGAAGGGGTTTAATACTGCAGTCAAACCAGTTTTATGACTCCTGGAGTAATCTTGGCCAGGGCGTGCCTAAGAGGGTATTTTTGAACGTGCGCTGTTAATCTACCGGCTGATTCAACTTACATTTGGGTATAATGGTCTGATGGCTGGATATGGGGTGTTAAAATCTATATATTACACAGGTTCTGTTGATATTTGAAATACATCTACAGTGATTTTACACTGGGGCAGTTTTGACTATCACAGAATGTTATGGCTGCTGATAGGTCAAACAAGAATCAGACTGAATTTAGACTAAACTAAAATATAAACACAACATGCAACAATTTCAATTATTTTACTGAGTTACAGTTCATATAAGGAAATCAGTCAATTTAAATATATTTTTTTAGTCCTAATCTATGGATTTCATCTATGGGCAGGGGCGTGGCCTTGGTTGGGCCTGGGAGGGCATAGGCCCGCCCATTTGGGAACCAGGTGTAACGCAGGTCAACTAATGTTGAATACTTATTGTTATCACGTTTCAGGTAAGACCCAAATGTAGACTGTGTTGAAGTAACAATGTTTATTACAGCAACAGGGTCAGGCAAATTACAGGTCAAGGGGTCGATAATCCAGAGTAGTGGCAAAGGCACAGGATGGCAGCCAGGGCCAGGTCAGGCAGTGTAGTCGGGCAGGCGGGCTCAGAGAGGACAAGCAAGGGTCAAAACCACGGGGGCGAGAAAAAGAGAGACGGGAAAAGCAGGAGCTGAGAAAAACGCTGGTTGACTTGACAAACAAGACGAACTGGCAACGGGCAAATAGAGAACACAGGTATACAGTGGGGCAAAAAAGTATTTAGTCAGCCACCAATTGTGCAAGTTCTCCCACTTAAAAAGATGAGAGAGGCCTGTAATTTTCATCATAGGTACACTTCAACTATGACAGACAAAATGAGAAAAAAAATCCAGAAAATCACGTTGTAGGATTTTTAATGAATTTATTTGCAAATTATGGTGGAAAGTAAGTATTTGGTCAATAACAAAAGTTTATCTCATTACTTTGTTATATACCCTTTGTTGGCAATGACAGAGGTCAAACGTTTTCTGTAAGTCTTCACAAGGTTTTCACACACTGTTGCTGGTATTTTGGCCCATTCCTCCATGCAGATCTCCTCTAGTGATGTTTTGGGGCTGTTGCTGGGCAACACGGACTTTCAACTCCCTCCAAAGATTTTCTATGGGGTTCAGATCTGGAGACTGGCTAGGCCACTCCAGGACCTTGAAATGCTTCTTACGAAGCCACTCCTTCGTTGCCCGGGCGGTGTGTTTGGGATCATTGTCATGCTGAAAGACCCAGTCACGTTTCATCTTCAATGCCCTTGCTGATGGAAGGAGGTTTTCACTCAAAATCTCACGATACATGGCCCCATTCATTCTTTCCTTTACACGGATCAGTCGTCCTGGTCCCTTTGCAGAAAACCAGCCCCAAAGCATGATGTTTCCACCCCCATACTTCACAGTAGGTATGGTGTTCTTTGGATGCAACTCAGCATTCTTTGTCCTCCAAACACGACAAGTTGAGTTTTTACCAAAAAGTTATATTTTGGTTTCATCTGACCATATGACATTCTCCCAATCTTCTTCTGGATCATCCAAATGCTCTCTAGCAAACTTCAGACGGGCCTGAACATGTACTGACTTAAGCAGGGGGACACGTCCGTCACTGCAGGATTTGAGTCCCTGGCGGCGTAGTGTGTTACTGATGGTAGGCTTTGTTACTTTGGTCCCAGCTCTCTGCAGGTTATTCACTAGGTCCCCCCGTGTGGTTCTGGGATTTTTGCCCACCGTTCTTGTGATCATTTTGACCCCACGGGGTGAGATCTTGCGTGGAGCCCCAGATCGAGGGAGATTATCAGTGGTCTTGTATGTCTTCCATTTCCTAATAATTGCTCCCACAGTTGATTTCTTCAAACCAAGCTGCTTACCTATTGCAGATTCAGTCTTTCCAGCCTGGTGCAGGTCTACAATTATGTTTCTGGTGTCCTTTGACAGCTCTTTGGTCTTGGCCATAGTGGAGTTTGGAGTGTGACTGTTTGAGGTTGCGGACATGTGTCTTTTATACTGATAACAAGTTCAAACAGGTGCCATTAATACAGGTAACGAGTGGAGGACAGAGGAGCCTCTTAAAGAAGAAGTTACAGGTCTGTGAGAGCCAGAAATCTTGCTTGTTTGTAGGTGACCAAATACATATTTTCCACCATAATTTGCAAATAAATTCATTAAAAATCCTACAATGTGATTTTCTGGATTTTTTTTCTCATTTTGTCTGTCATAGTTGAAGTGTACCTATGACTAAATACTTTTTTTGCCCCACTGTATATACACAGGGGATAATGGGGAAGATGGGCGTCACCTGGAGGGGGGTAGAGACAATCACAAGGACATGTGAAACAGATCAGGGTCTGACAATTGTTACTAGTGAGATTCTAGTAACCAATCATATTATATTATATTGTGATATGTTTAAAAGTTTACAGCTATTACAAATCATCTGTCAGAAGCTGCATGACGAGCAGTTTATTTTGAGCCAATCACAACTCAATACTCTCTCTTCGTCCCTCTCCTAACCTCACGTTCTACACTAGTGGGCTCCAACATGTTGAAAAGGAGCTAGAACGAAACTTGAAGAGCTACCGCCATTCTATGGAAGAAAGTTATATTAAAAGTTATATTCTATGGAATAGAACTATTCTATGGAAGAAGTTTCAAATCGTTGTGAGAAGTTGTAAAAAACTGAACTAAAAAGACATAACCAGATATTAACACTCACTTATCTATCCGAACGTACTGTGAAGGGGTTGAGGGAAAGATTGACCCCGGGATTTGGTTAGGTTTAATAAGGAGAACGAGCCGCTAGCGATTAGGCTAGCTAAACTATTGCTAGCATTTTGTGCGTGTTCATACTGAACCAAGCATACGCACAAGCCGTTAACATTTAGGCTAGCTCAGCTATCGATCAATTTAAATAGCAAACATTAGTGATCATGCTAATCCTTCATGGCAAACTATTTTAGTTTTCATACTTTTATAAAATGTGATTAGCTATTATCATAATCCATGTTGGTACACAGTTATGTTTTAGATTACTTTATAAGAAATGGTGTAAAGGTGTAAGCACTAGTACTTTCCATTTGCTCAGACTAGATTATTGTTCAGTTCATGTGAGCCTGGTGCTATAGTTAAACTGGAAAGCATTCCTGTAAGAGGTTAAAGCTAAGAGCTATATTAATGTTAATATGAAAGGTACTCATGGTATATATATTGTGTGATCCTCTTTGTAAAACAAGTCAATTTTTTTGAGTATGGATTCAGTTCTACCAAGGATGGCGAGCCGCCCGAACCCAGGACATCCGTAAGTAGATTTACATGTGAAGAGTTATTTTTCCTTTTCCTTGGAGGACACTGAATTTGCACTGCCATACAACGGTCTGGTAGGACTCTTTGTTGCAAGACATCATTGCACCATACATTGCAGTGGGACTGTCATAAGCATATGCCACATTTATACACCTTACAGTGTTTATTGATTGATATGCACAGTCACTCACATTTGATTCCATCTCATAGTGGTTTATAAGTCAGTATTTGTGAATTGGGTTGTGTTTTTCTGTGGATTCGGATGTGGAGGTCCTGGGTTGGCATGGTTGCATGTGGTCTGCAGTTGTGAGGTTGGTTGGACTTACTACCAAATTCTCTAAAATGAGTTTGGAGGCAGCTTATGGTAGAGAAATGAACATTACATTATCTGGCAACAGCTCTTGTTGTCATGGTTGTCGTAAGAACGGGACCAAGGCGCAGCGGATGTTGAGTTCCACATATTTATTGAAAAGTGAAACTAAAGCAAAAAACAAATAAATCAAATAAATGAACAGCTAAACATGACTAGGTGGTGTACAGGCACAAACACAAAACAATATACCACAACACACAGGTGGGAAAAATAGCTACTTAAATATGATCCACGATTAGAGACAACCAGCTGCCTCTAATTGGGAATCATACAAAACACCAACATAGAAATGATAAACTAGAATACCCCCTAGTCACGCCCTGACCTACTACACCATAGAGAAACAAGGGCTCTCTATGGTCAGGGTGTGACACTTGTGGACATTCCTGCAGTTAGCGTGCCAAATGCACGCTCCTTAAAAACATATGTGGCATTGTTGTGTGACAAAACTGCACATTTTAGAATGGCCTTTTATTGTCCCCAGCACAAGGTGCACCTGTGTAATGATCGTGCTTCTTTAATCAGCTTCTTTAAATGCTACACCTGTCAGGTGGATGGATTAAATTGGCAAAGTAGAAATGCTCACTAACAGGGATGTAAACAAATTTGTGCACAAAATGTGAGCGAAATAAGCTTTTTGTGCGTATGGAAAATTTCTGGGATCTTTTATTTATGCTCATGAAACATGGGACCAACAGTTTACATGATGCGTTTAGATTTTTGTTCAGTATATAATGTGCATTTGGAGCAATACTGTGGATATATACCGTACAGTTTGATTTAAAGGCCATTAGCAATAATGTTTCCCCAGCAGAAGCTAATGTTGAACATTGCTCCATCAAAATGCTTTCTAGACATATTCTTACAAATGAATGTGGCAAATCAAAACTAAAGGTAGATTAATTACAGAACTGATCAATGGGGTTCAACCTTGAGAATGTTGGTAACTAAAAGTCATCCGTCCTCTTGCTATTTTCACCCGTGTTTGGTTTTTATCCATTTGCTTTCCCTTGAAACCATATCGCATATGTTTCCGTTTTAGACACACTGGATAATTGGACATAACTTTGGACTTTTACCACAGTCAACTGGAACATGATCTAGCTAGCACTATTCTGTAAAACGATGATGTATGAATAGCTTCATCCAGGACACTGCTCATTATGGTCCTGGACTAGACTTAAACCGTGTCCAGGAATCTGAACCTATGAGTCCAGCCTCTGGACTGGGTTTAATGAGAGTGAATCCTGAGTCCAACCCCCAGGTCCAAACCAGGCATGTGGAGCCAGTTTCACTCCTCTCTACCTCATTATGAGAAACCAAGCAGTTTCAACTGGAGAAGTTAGATACAGTAGACCCTCAGAGCTAATCTGTAGTTATCTGGTTCTCATACATACTGTACACCCCTATGGCATTGTTCCTACATGCTGATTGATGGTTTGGGTCTGTCAAGTTCCACTGGTTAACTCACTTACCAGGAGCCATTTTAGTGGAGTATCATACACTGCCTTCAGAAAGTATTCACACCCCTTGACTTTTTTCACATTTTGTTGCATTGCAGCCTGAATTTCAAATGGATCAAATTGAGATTGTTTTTGTCACTGGCCTACACAATAACCCATAATGTTAAAGTGGAATTATCTTTTCAGAAATGTTTACAAATTATTTAAAAATGAAAAGCTGAAATGTCTTGAGTCAATAAGTATTCAACCCCTTTGTTATGGCAAGCTTAAATAAGTTCAGGAGTAAAAATGCACTTAATAAGTTGCATGGACTCACTCTGTGTGCAATAATAGTGTTTAACATGATTTTTAATGACTACCTCATCTCTGTACCCCACACATACAATTATCTGAAAGGTCCCTCAGTCGAGCAGTGAATTTCAAACAGATTCAACCACAAAGACCAGTGAGGTTTTCCAATGCTTCGCAAAATAAGGTCACCTATTGGTAGATGGGTACAAATAAAAACAGCAGACACTGAATGCCCCTTTGCGCATGGAAAAGTTATTAATTGGACTTTGGGTGTTGTATCAATACACCCAGTCAATACAAAGATACAGGCATGTTTCCTTCCTAACTCAGTTACCGGAGAGGAAGGAAACCGCTCAGGGATTTCACCAACTTTAAAACATTTACAGAGTTTAATTGCTGTGATAGGAGAAAACTGAGGATTGATCAACAACATTGTAGTTACTCCACAAAACAAACCTAATTGACAGAGTGAAAAGAAGGAAGCCTGTACAGAATAAAAATATTCCAAAACATGCATTGTGTTTGCAACAAGGCACTAAAGTAATATTGCAAAAAAATGTGGCAAAGCAATTACCGTTTTGCCCAGAATACAGATTATGTTGGGGTCAAATCCAATACAGCATATTGCTGAGTACCACTCTCCATATTTTCAAGCATAGTGGTGGCTGCATCATGTTATGGGTATGCGTGTAATCATCATGTTATGGGAAGTTCTTCAGGATAAAAAAAGAAATGGAATGAAGCTTAAGTACAAGCAAAATCCTAGGGAAAACGTGGTTTAATCTGCTTTCCATCAGACACTGGAAAATTAATTCACCTTTCAGCAGGACAACAACCTAAAACACAAGGCCAAATCTACACTGGAGTTACTTACCAAGACAGTGAATGTTCCTGAGTGACCGAGTTACAGTTTTGACTTAAATTTACTTGAAATCTATGGCAATACCTGAAAATGGTTGTCTAGCAATGATCAACAACCAATTTGACAGAGCTTGAAGCATTCTGAAAAGAATAATGTGCGAAGGTTGCACAATCCAAGTGTGGAAAGCTCTTAGAGACTCACCCAGAAAGACTCTAAGCTGTAATCGCAGCTGTAATCGCTGCTAAAGGTGCTTCTAAAAAAGTATTGACTCAGGGGTGTGAATACTTATGTAAATTAGACATTTCTGCATTTCATTTCAATAAATATGCAAAAATGTCTAGAAACATGTTTTCATTTTGTCATTATGGGGTATTGTGGGTAAGAAAAACATCTATGTAATCCATTTGGAATTCAGGCTGTAACACAACAAAATGTGGAATAAGTCAAGGGGTACGAATACTTTCTGAAGGCACTGTATTGTCCCTCATATTGTTATTTGTTCTATAATAGGTCTACCCTACATTCTTAGAACCCTTTGTCCCTCATATTGTTATTTGTTCTATAATAGGCCTACCCTACACTCTTAGAACCCTTTCCACAGAGAGTACTACATGGAACCCAAAAAGGTTTTACCTGGAACCAAAAAGGTTCTACCTTGCACCGAAAAGGGTTCTCCTATGGGACAGCTGAAGAACTCTGTGTACGTTGAGTATGGGAAATGTAAATCTTTTGACCTTAATATGTGTACAGTTCAGTAATGCTATTGAACTGGTCCATTTACCTTAATATGTGTACAGTTCAGTAATGCTATTGAACTGGTCCATTTACCTTAATATGTGTACAGTTCAGTAATGCTATTGAACTGGTCCATTTACCTTAATATGTGTACAGTTCAGTAATGCTATTGAACTGGCCCCATTTACCTTAATATGTGTACAGTTCAGTAATGCTATTGAACTGGTCCATTTACCTTAATATGTGTACAGTTCAGTAATGCTATTGAACTGGCCCATCTAATTGATTATATTTACATTATGGCTTAATCAAGCTTTAAAGGGCGTTCTTTAGTTAATACATAACTTTACCTATCTTGCAGCTTCCTTCACTTCTTTGGGCTGTTGCTATAATGACAAAACCTTTCCTGCTTTCCAAACAGACTTTAGGGGCCTAAGAATAGGTGTGTTCTGTCAACTCTACTGGATTTGAACCCGTAATGCTTGTTTAGAATTTAGAATGTACAATTTGGATTGTTTGAGGAGGCAGGCCACTTGGACATAGCAGTTTGTCAGGAATCATCAATTTGTCAGGAATCATCAAGTTTGCAGACGACACTACAGTGGTAGGCTTGATTACCAACAACGACGAGACGGCCTACAGAGAGGAGGTGAGGGCCCTCGGAATGTGGTGTCAGGAAAATAACCTCACACTCAATGTCAAGGAGATGATCGTGGACTTCAGGAAACAGCAGAGGGAGCACCCCCCTATCCACATCCATAGGACAGTATTGGAGAATATAGAAAGTTTTAAGTTCCTCGGCGTACACATCACGGACAAACTGAAATGGTCCACCCACACAGACAGAGTGGTGTAGAAGGCACAACAGTGCCTCTTCAACCTCAGGAGACTGAAGAAATTTGGCTTGTCACCAAAAACACTCACAAACTTTTACAGATGCACAATAGAGAGCATCCTGTCGGGCTGTATCACCGCCTGGTACGGCAACTGCTCCGCCCACAACCGTAAGGCTCTCCAGAGGGTAGTGAGGTCTGCACAACGCATCACCGGGGGTAAACTACCTGCCCTCCAGGACACCTACACCACCCGATGTCACAGGAAGGCCAAAAATATCATCAAGGACAACAACCACCGAGCCACTGCCTGTTCACCCTGCTATCATCCAGAAGGAGAGACTGAAAAACAGCTTATATCTCAAGGCCATCAGACTGTTAAACAGCCATCACTAACAATGAGTGGCTGCTGCCAACATACAGACTCAAATCTCTAGCCACTTTAATAATTAAAAAATGGATGTAATAAATGTATCACTAGTCACTTTAAACAATGCCACTTTATATAATGTTTACAAACCCTACATTACTCATCTCATATGTATATACTGTACTCTATACCATCTACTGCATCTTGCCTATGCCGCATGGCCATCGCTCATCCATGTATTTATATGTACAAATTCTTATTCATTCCTTTACAGTTGTGTGTGTAAAAGGTAGTTGTTGTGAAATTGTTAGATTACTTGTTAGATATTACTGCACGGTCGGAATTAGAAGCACAAGCATTTCTCTACACTCTACACTCTACACATCTGCTAACCATGTGTATGTGACCAATAACATTTGATTTGATTTGATTTGATTTGAGGAGGAGTTAGGTCACTGACACAGTGAGTCAGACAGTCTGACTTTGGCCTGCAGGTGATCAGGTGCTGTACAGCTCTCTCCCCAGTAGTCCCCACCCCCGTGTGAAAGACAGAGCCCAGAGGTGTGAAGAGATCTGTCCCAACCTGCACCTCGGATCACAGCCATCACCTCCTTGTCCCAGCCCAGCCCAGCCCAGCTCAGCTCACACTTGTTATTCTAACTGTTGCTAGCTGTGACATCAGATCCCCACCACCGCCTTGGGTTTCGCAAGCCTCAGTCAGGAGCCAAGTCCAGAAAGTTCCCAAAGTCTTCTGAGTGGGGTAGAAACGGAAGAGTCAGAGATGGGTGAGAAAGAGTGTGTTTTTCTCTGTGAAAAGCCCAAATGAGGTCAGCAGCAGGGTGTTTTATCCACATTGCTCAGCATTGAGCAGAAGCAGCGTCGCGTTAGTGGCGGTGTTAGGTGAACAATGGACCAGTCTGTAATGAGCCAGGGGCCGGGCCGGTGTCCTCTGTGAGATTGTTAGCTGTTAGCATCAGGAAACACAGACAACTCTCCCAGGACTAGTCTGGTAAGCTGCTGATGAAGGTAAGACCTAAGAGCGTCTCATCTGTCTCTCAGCGTTGTGTATTCCCATGGCTTTGTGTGTGCCGTCTACATACATACATTCTACCCAAATCATTTTAATTATGTGGAAAAATCCACGCATGCATTTTTACTGTAGATATGTATTTGCTTTGGCGTCGAACAGGGATCCCGTACTGCCAAAGTTATGTCACATTACTGGGTATTTTCCATCGGTTATTTCACGAGTGGTCAAAGTTTTCATGTTGCCTATTATCTTAGAAATACATTCTGGCAATGAAGGGTTTTCCTTTCTTTTCTTTCTTCTCTAAAGAGAGAGTTTTTTCTCCTTCTGTTGCCCTGTAAACTTTAGCTGCTACGATTAAACTCCCACTGGTAAGCTGAACACACCTGAGGTAACCACTGGTATTCCATGCCTAGTTTCTCTCAATGTGCAGTCAACAGTGTTGAGAGGAATTCACAGCAGCTCTCAGCGCCAGACTCTTTCGAGCTGTTAAGTGAGCTAAATTATTATTTTGGTATTTGGGAGCAAATAAAGTAACGTTGTAAGGAATGGTATCATGATGTTTCTGACCCCCCACTCTCATTCCAGGTGCCAGTCTGCGTCCCCACCCCCCATTCTTTCTGCCACACAGGGGCGGTACCACACCCCGCTCAGCGACAGCGAGGACAACAGGCAGCACGTCAGATACGTCAAAACAGACGGCAGACTCTTGGGCCGGGCCGGCTGGAGCAGCAAGACCGCTAGCCTCTGCAGTGGAGCCTCCCTCTCCTGTGACTTACTGTCCCAGAGTCGACTTACCAAGTCGAAGAGCATTAGCTGCCTGGACAACAAGCTCTCCATCTACAAGCCCTCTGGTGGGGCTCAGGTGGGTCAGGAGGCCCAGGGGGGCCAGGAGGAGCAGAAAGAGAACCAGAAACAGGAGGACCTTCCTGGGGGGGGTGGACTGAGTGGTGGTCCCCTGAGCTGGAGCACCCTCTCCTTGGGACCTTCATCCAACCACAGCCACAAGCGCACCCTCTCTCTCAGCCGCCCTGTGTCAGGGGCATCCTCTGTGGCCATCCGTAAGAAGATCTCAGAATGGGAGTGCAGGAGGGTGGCTCTGCCTAGGATGAGCCTGTGTCTGGAGAAGAGACCTGTAGGTGAGCGTGTGGGTGGCAGCGAGGGCTGCCCCAGCCTCCTCTCCTCACCTTGCAGTGAGAAGACCTTTGACTTCAAGAGCATCCGGAGGATGAGTAAAGCTTTCTCCGAGTGCTCCTATCCAGAGACAGAGGAAGAGGAGGCAGCCTCAGACAGTGAGTGTCTGGGCCGCTTCCAGAAGAGGCCAGGAAAGACCGACTCCTCTGCGTTATTCCTGAGCTCCCTGTCTACTCGGAAGGAAACGTCTGCTGTACTCAATCGGATACAAAAGATCGAGAAGGTGCTGAAGGAGAGCCCCAGCCAGCCACCCCGGTATCTTAGTAACTGCTATGCACCAGACAAAACGAGACAGAAGTGTGTTATGATAGGTGGGGTCGAGGACTTGGACAGTAGGGGCACCAGTAAACGCAGCAGTATATGTTCTGTGATCACAGAACCAGACGCCCTGCCGGCCTCTGATAAACTCTCCAGACAGAGGTTCAGTGTGAGCTCAACCCGGTCAGAGACCGAAAGCCCAGAGCCCCCCTGTCAACAGACACCGGAGGGCATGCCAGTCAACCCCCTGCCCAAACCTAAACGCACCTTTGAGTACGACGCCAACCGCAACCACAAGGGCACGTCGCCAAGCAACGGACTACCTCCTTGCAGTGCTTCTGAGGAGTCACCACCCCTGCTGCCCACCACCCCCGCACCCAACATGACGCAAAATCTGACGAAGGACTGGAGCTCCCCCAAGAGACTCCAGGACAGGTGAGAATAGTCACGTCACCTCTAGACGTGTACACTCTTAGAAAAAAGGGTTTGTAATAGGTTATCCGGCTGTCCCCATAGGAGAACCTGTTTTGGTTCCAGTTAGAACCTGTTTAGGTTCTGTGTAGAACCCTCTGTAGAAAGGGTTCTTTCTACCTGGAACCAAAAGTGTTCTACCTGCAACCAAAAAGGGTTCTTCAAAGTGTTCTCCTATGAGGATAGCCGAAGAACTCTTTAAGGTTCTAAATTGCACATTCTGTTCTAAGTGTAGTCTTTTGTTGTTATGGCATGTGTCAGTAAGTCCACGGTTCAGTGAACTGATGTTTTTGTGTTGTGTTTAGTGCATTCTCAGACAGTAAAACATGTGTATCTCATCCCCCGGGCCCTCCCTCCCCCTCAGAATCAGCCATGCTGATCAAACAACATGGCGAACAGGAGATGCTGATTTATGGAGCTGCAAAACAAAACATAGGTCCTGCAGGCTGCAGTAAAAACAGAGAGGCAGTGAATTTGTTTAGTTCCTTTCTGAGAGTTGCACATGGACGGCTAGAACATTTATTTGTCTTGGATTTGTAAATGTCTTTAACATGTCCTGAGAATGTTTTTACGGGGGTAAGGATCATAGACCAAGCTTTACTTTGTTGGTGTT
Source organism: Oncorhynchus tshawytscha (assembly GCF_018296145.1). NCBI lineage: Eukaryota > Metazoa > Chordata > Actinopteri > Salmoniformes > Salmonidae > Oncorhynchus > Oncorhynchus tshawytscha. Next base: position 895,817 of record NW_024609825.1, read on the forward strand.
CAAGTGTATCTGACTACAGTTCTGGCTGTAGTCAGATAGACAGTAGAGTGGCCTCGCTCACTTTGTAGTGATGCTGCTCACTGAAATGGTTTGCCATTTCTGTTCAGCATTTGATAGTAAGCATATAAACATTGAATCTGCTGTTAATTTTCTCAAGGCCTCAATGTTTTCCTGCATTAGAAAGACAGTATTTTTGGCTTCATATGAAGAGGATCACATTGTTCTATTGATATTGTTCATGGCTTTTGTTTTTCAGTTTTTTCTAATTTGATTTGTCTAGAATGTTGCCATTGAAATGGAATATGTTAAATTGAGTTTCTGCTGTTTTTCCAGTGTTCTTTTGTAATAATGTCAGTCTTTCATTGAACAAACATTAAGTAGCCTAATTGCAATATAAAACAAATTTCAAATATCAACTACTTTAGACAGGGCATTGTGTATCTTAGTATAAGGCCAGGTAACGAACGTCTGCTGTCCGTGAGAAACAAAGTATTACTGTAAATGTCTATAACACAGTGTACTGTAATAATGGTTGAATTAGCACATCCTTAAATATCACTGCTCAGCTCCAGCCAAACTGTTCATGTCCAAGACCATCAATGTTCTATCCTTGAAATCCAACAGCTTTTCAACAACGTTCCAAGTCACTCTTACATCAAAACAGGACTGTATTCTTCTTATATCATGCCTGTTATTTAGCAAAGGCCTACAGTATGTTGTCTTGCCAGTGGACATCCCAAGGTTCCCAGTGTGCCTCCTCATCCTTCTTCATTATGTTGCTATAGAGCTGTGCAGTACAGGCAGCTATTAGTCTGTTGTCTTTTTGCAACACTTAATATTGTTTATTACCCTCGTTCTTTATCCCCCTTTAAATTGCCTTCAGAGCACAACTTGTTTAGGCCAATGACTGAGGGCAGGGCCTTGCCAGATCCTCTTGATGACCGGAGAGGAGGAGGAGATCCTTTAATGTCCCTGACTTGGAGTCAGTGTTTAACATTCCTGCGGCAGACGCAATTTCAGAGCATTTTTAAAAGCCATGAGCCGTCAATGGTGCAGGACAGCAGGATAGCAGGCGTGAACTCACTGATCTAATGGAGGGGTTGGTGGTAAATATACAGGAAATGACTTTGTGATTGGAGCACATGTTGCTGTCAGTGTAGTGTTGCTGTCATTAGTTTAGTGGTTCTCTGAACCAGTGTTCCAGGTCTCTCTCTCTCTCTCTCTCTCTCTCTCTCTCTCTAATTGGCAGCTTCATAGAGGGCTGTTGAGGGATGAGGCATATTTGGGTCTCCTTGGAACAGTGGCTTTCATCCTCTCAGGTGGTCCTCGTTGATTGTAATCGGCCAGTAGAGGATGTCAGGATGGAATGATCCAGACTCTCTGGACTGCAGTTCTCCTCTCCACTCTCTCAGCACACAGCCATACATGATTAAATACCATATTCTTTTCTGCTTTTTTCATCCTCCCTGCCTGTTTCTTGTTTCTTCCCATCTTTCCCTTCCTCCCATTCACTTTCCTCCCTCTTTTCCTCTCTGTGATTGTCCCTCCATCAATCCCCTTACTTTCTCTTTCTGACTCTCTCTCTCTGACTCTCTCTCTCTCTCCATTTCTGTCTCTCTCTCTCTCTCTCTCTTTCTGACTCTCTTTCTCTCCAGGGAGTCATGTGAGTTGGAGGATGCTGCCAGCCTGGTCTCCTCGTACCCGTCCTCTCACACAGAGAATGGCACTGTTTCCACAGAGACCCGCAGCAGCAGCCGGCCCAGCTCCAAAAGCACTTTAGAGGAGAATGCCTATGAGGACATAGTGGGTAAGAATGCATCTGTGTCTGGATAGCTGAGGATAACTCAGCCTGACCTGGGACACTTACTGATGCATTGTAATTCAGTGAATAACCAGGATTGTGAAAGCCAAACTCTGTTTGTGACTGCTGATGCAAGCAGTAATTCCAAAATCCTTTCACACACTTGGTAGATTTCTAGAGAAGTCTGATTGTTGGCCACTCTCTCATATCCTCACACTCTCAGCTGCCAAGTAGACTGGATTGTCTTTATTCTGAAGGATGGCATGAAGACGTGTGCTGCTTTCTGGTTTCACCATCAACTCCTAATTGTTATGGACTGATAACAAGTATTTCTTTATATGCTGAAAGCTCTGTGTGTCTGTCTCCAGACAATGGTTATGTGAGAGCCAGCAACAACAGATGGGTTATATATTGCTAGCTGGCCTTCCCCTGGTTAAAAGGAATTTGACAGTTATGGTGTACATTTATACCCCATCTGCTTTCTATTGGACAGTCCCAATTAGTTGACTGAAAAACTCTCAGGGCTTTTCAAAAATCAATGCTAGATTTATACTTCATATTCCTGCTTTATGTTTATTCAGCCCTGTATGGTTATGTAAAGAAAATATGATCATCACTCACTCTTCATTATCAGGCCATTCCTTGAGACAAAGGATTAAATTGTAAAATTACTCTGTGGCTTGGGAAAATGTCAACTTGATATGCCTCAGCTAAAGCCCAGACCTAGCACTAAAGCTAATTTCACATAAACCAAGTGTTCGACAGTCTCACAAGGAATTGTTTTCACAAAATTGGGGGAATATCTATCCTCCAACAAGGACTTTTGACCTCTTGATAGTTTTAGTGACATGGAAAACTACAAAATAAGCAAGACCAACTCTAATTTCTCTGTATTGAGGGTGACAAAGTACAAATGTATGCCAAATTCCTTTCCAGTAGTAAACGTCCTGAGGACTGTGGACAGTGAAAAGGCTGGTTCTCCTGAGGTGCTTCATGTGGCAGCAATGTCTGTCACGTTTCGCCCGGCCATTCTCGGCCCCTCCACTATAAATTTCCTTCCTGCTCATCAGGCTTGAATGTGAGACCCAGTAAAAGAATGGGGGCTGACATGTTTTTAGTTGGAAATTAGAGATTGAGTGTTTGTTGACATATGTTTGTAGCCTTTGAGCATTTTATTTTGCAAGCACATGGGTCAAATGAACTGTAATGGCCATATTTCTCCCTCATACATGGTTGACTCTCTTCCTCAATTCGTCCTCTATGTCGTTTTATTCAGTCTCTGAAGATGACCATTGGTTCCAGGCAGAGCATGAATCAGTGGCCACGAGGGGACCCAGGGAACTTTCATGCGTACCCCAACAAAGAGTCCATTGTTCGCCAGTCGAACACCTCGAGTATGGAATAGGCGATGCGGTCGAAGGCATTTTGGCTGAATGATGATTAGTTACAGAGAAATACATTGCCTCTGTGGGTTGTCCCTCCCCAGTGATCCTGGCTGCTCCAGTCTGAAATAGGCCTAGCTGGCTCTGATCACAGCATGGAATGGCGGTCTCCACCACCGCTAAGCAGCGGTTTACAGGTCAGATGTTCTGTTGGAGGCAGCAGCTACAGCAGTGGGAGATAAGCCATGTTCTGGTCCCTCTCCGCTCGTATTTCAACGTGTAGCAGCCCAGACACTTTGGACTCAGACACACACAGCCCTTCTCGAAGCATTTCATCAACTATGTGAGGAGATCATAGCTGTCTGAGGCAGTAGCCTACTGGCAATGAGTACATTAAATAAAGATTCTTCTCAAAATAAAATAAAATTTGCTACATGCGCTGGATACTACTGATGTAGACTTTACTGTGAAATCCTTGCTTACGAGCCCTTCCCATCGTTTCAGAAATTTAGGAATAAAAGGAATAAAATAAACTACACAAGAATGGAGTTATATACAGGGAGTATGAGTACCAGATCAATGTGCAGCGGTATGAGGTATTTGAGGTAGATATGTACATGAAGGCAGGGTAAAGTGACGAGTCATCATGATAGATCATAATAATAAGACTAAAATATATCAAATCAAATTTATTTATATAGCCCTTCGTACATCAGCTGATATCTCAAAGTGCTGTACAGAAACCCAGCCTAAAACCCCAAACAGCAAGCAATGCAGGTGTAGAAGCACAGTGGCTAGGAAAAACTCCCTAGAAAGGCCAAAACCTAGGAAGAAACCTAGAGAGGAACCAGGCTATGTGGGGTGGCCAGTCCTCTTCTGGCTGTGCCGGGTGGAGATTATAACAGAACATGGCCAAGATGTTCAAATGTTCATAAATGACCAGCATGGTCCAATAATAATAAGGCAGAACAGTTGAAACTGGAGCAGCAGCACGGCCAGGTGGACTGGGGACAGCAAGGAGTCATCATGTCAGGTAGTCCTGAGGCATGGTCCTAGGGCTCAGGTCCTCCGAGTGAGAGAAAGAAAGAGAGAATTAGAGAGAGCACACTTAAATTCACACAGGACACCGAATAGGACAGGAGAAGTACTCCAGATATAACAAACTGACCCTAGCCCCCCAACACATAAACTACTGCAGCATAAATACTGGAGGCTGAGACAGGAGGGGTCAGGAGACACTGCTGTGGCCCCATCCGAGGACACCCCCGGACAGGGCCAAACAGGAAGGATATAACCCCACCCACTTTGCCAAAGCACAGCCCCCACACAACTAGAGGGATATCTTCAACCACCAACTTACCATCCTGAGACAAGGCCGAGTATAGAACAGAGAAGCAGCAGCATATGATGAGTGTAAAAGTGTGTGTATGTGTATGAATGTGTGTGGGTTTTGTGTTGGAGTGTCAATGTAGTGTATATGAGTGAGTGTGTATATGGTCTGCGTATATATAGTCTAGTGAGTGTGTATATGGTGTGTATATATAGTCTAGTGAGTGCATATATATATAGTCTAGTGAGTGTGTGTATATGGTGTGTATATATAGTCTAGTGAGTGTGTGTTTTTATATAGTCTAGTGAGTGTGTGTATATGGTGTGTGTGTACGTAGGGTTAGTACGTAGGGTTAGTGCAAGTGCAGGTAGGTGCAAGATAGAGTCAGTGCAGATAGTTTAGGTATCATTCATTTACTATTTAGCAGTCTGGCTATTTAGCAGTCTTATGGTTTGGGGGTAGAAGCTGTCTCAGAGCTTGTTGGTCTGAGAGCCGATGCTCCAGTACGTTTGCCGGACGGTAGCAGAGTGAACAGTCTATGGCTTGGGAGTCTTTGGTAATTTTTCAGGCCTTCCTCTGACACCGCCTGATATAGAGGTCCTGGATGGCAGGGAGCTCGGCCCCTGTGATGTACTGGGCTGTCCGCATCACCCTCTGTAGCGCTTTGAGCTCAAGGGTGGTGCATTTGCCATACAGAGTAGTGATGCAGACGGTCAAGATGCTCTCAATATTACATCTGTAGAACATTTGGAGGATCCGAGGGCCAATGCCAAATCTTTTCAGCCTCCTGAGGGGAAGAATTGCTGCCATGCCCTCTTCACGACTGTGTGCGCGTGTGAGAACCATGTTAAGTCCTTAGTGATATGGACACCAAGGAACTAGAAGCTCTCAACCCGCTCCACAACAGCCCTGTCAACATGAATATGGGTGTGCTCTCCCCTCTTTCCCCTTTAGTCTACGATCAGCTCCTTGGTTTTACTGACGTTGTTGTCCTGGCACCACACTGCTAAGTCTCTGACCTCCTTCCTGTAGGCTGTCTCATCGCCGTCCATGATCAGGCCTACCACTGTCGCGTCGTCAGCAAACTTGGTAACGGTGTCGGAGTTGTGCATGACCACGCAGTCGTGGGTGAACAGGGAGTACAGGACGGGACTAAGCACACACCCCTGAGGGGCCCAGGTGTTGAAGATCAGCCAGGATCCAGTTGCAGAGGGAGTGGTTCAGTCCCAGGGTCCCTAGCTTGATGATGAGCTTGGAGGGGAATGTTATGTTGAACGCTGAGCTCTAGTCTATGAACAGCATTCTCACATAGTAATTTTCCCTCCTGTCCAGGTGGAAGAGGGCAGTGTGAAGTGCAATTGTGATTGCTTCATCTGTGGATCTGTCAGGGGGTATGCAAATTGGAGTGGGTGTAGGGTGTCTGGGATGATGGTGTTGATGTTTTTCATGACCAGCCTTTCAAAGCACTTCATAATTACAGATTTGAGTGCTACAGGGCGATAGTCAATTAGGCAGATTACATTGGAGCTCTTGGGAACAGGGACAATGGTGGTCAGTTTGAAACATTTTGGGATTACAGACTGGGACAAGGAGAGATTGAAAATGTCCGTGAAGACACTTGCCAGCTGGTCTGCGCATGTTCTGAGAACATGCCCTGGTATTTCGGCCTTGTGATTGCATTCCACCTCCCTCCTATATTGTCCTTCTGCATGTTTGATGTCTTGTTGGAGGTCAGAGCGGCCTTTCTTGTATGCATCCATGTCTATGTCCTGTCCCTTATAAGCGGTAGCTCTAGCCTTTAGCCCAGCGTGGATATTGTCTGTAATCCATGGTTTTTGGTTTGGATATGCTATGCACTTATTGATGAAGCCTGTGACTGTTGTGGTAAACTCCTCAATGCTATCGGATAAATCGTGGAACATATTCCAGTCTGTACTAGAAAAACAGTTTTATAGCCTCTCGTCTGCTTCATCCAACCACTTCCGTATTCAGGTCATCACTGGTACTTCCTGTTTGAGCAGGAAGCAGGAAAATGGAGTCATGGTCAGATTTGCCAAAGGGAGGATGAGGGAGGGCCTTGTTTGCATTTCTGTTGGTAGAAAAAAAGTGGTCTATAGTTTTAGTGCCATTAGTGGCACAGGAGACGTGTTGGTAGAAGTGAGGTAGGACGGTTTTAATTCTCCACCCAACCACTTGTTTGTTTATGGCTCCATACAGTTGAGTGCCAGAGTGGTGTTGGCTTGTGGATGGATGTAGACAGCTGTGATAATTACAGATGAGAACTCTCTTGGTAGATAAAAGGGTCTGTAGCTTACCATGAGGTATTCTATATCAGGTGAGCAAAAGCTAGAGACTTCCTTCACACTGGAAGCAGCACACCAGTTGTTATTTATGAAAAAAAAACACACTCCTCCTTTCGACTTCCCCGAAGCTGCCGTCCGATCCTGCCACTGCATGGAGAATCCACTGAGTACTACGTGCGTATTGTCATCATGCAGCCACGTTTCATTAAGTCATATTGCAGCTTTTCAAGTCTCTCTGATGAGATACTCTCGAATTAATTCTTGAGTGACTGGACATTTGCCAATATTCACTGGCTTCTCATTCTGAAACCAGTGAAGTCAGTCTGAAGTCAGTGTTTCTTATGTCTAATTGGCAAAATGTACTTTGAGAAGATCAGTCATCTGCCACCTGTGTTATGAAATTCATGATTCATTATGGTGTTATGGTATAAATGGTTATATTATGACAAGCTATAGTTTGATTGGCGTAGCGTCACTGGGAATAGGTTTCCTGTCTGGTGAATCAGGATATGTACACAACAGTGACTCAGTAGTAATGGATTACGTCTGCATCATCAACCCCAAGCTGAACTGAATCTCTCTAACATCATTATGTCAACAGTGGTGGTGGTGAGGTAAGATAGCCTCCCTGGCCTGTCTGTCTGAGCCAGATTATCTCTGCTCTAACACTGTATTGGAATCTGCTGACTGGAATAATGATGCTTTGTTTTGTCTATGTAATCATACATTTCACATAGATTTATGAATTGCTGATGAATACAGTATGGCATTTCTTTTTAATTTACAGTTGAATGTATACTGTAGTTTTTAGCATTTTTGAGGTATGAGTGTTAAACAATTTAGATTCCAAAAATACTGTGCATAATTTGGCCCATGTGGTCACAAGCCTTCTCTGAAGGATGTACACTGTACAGTTACAGCATGGTTTGTGGTGCCACCAAATGTTTAGACAGATCTCAAGCCTGTTTTGGTCCCGTGAACATCTCTGTTTTTTACATGAATGACTGGTGCCACTGTAGCAGCCACTCGATGGCGAGGGATATTCTGTCCATAGCCCTTTTATGGGGTAATCCTATCCTGACATTGTGTAGATAGTCTGTCCTCTGTCTCGCTCTAGAGAGAGCCTATTGTGTAAACAGATGCTGAGTCACAGTGTGTGTGCAGCCAGGTCAGGAGTGGTGTGCCCACTCTGGATGTGAGTAACCACAGCAGTTGATTAGTACCCTCCAGTGCGTCAGAAGCCAGGGAGACATATCATCATCCCAGCAGGCTGTCATTACTCTGCTTCAGTTGATTGGGGTCCCAGAGCACTGAGACGTCAGTCCAGCCCTAGAGCTGGGCCATACAGGCAAATATCCATATCGAGATAAATTGCCTGAATTCAAATCAAATCAAATCAAATTTTATTTGTCACATACACATGGTTAGCAGATGTTAATGCGAGTGTAGCGAAATGCTTGTGCTTCTAGTTCCGACAATGTAGTAATAACCAACAAGTAATCTAACTAACAATTCCAAAACTACTGTCTTATACACAGTGTAAGGGGATAAAGAATATGTACATAAGGATATATGAATGAGTGATGGTACAGAGCAGCATAGGCAAGATACAGTAGATGGTATCGAGTACAGTATATACATATGAGATGAGTATGTAAACAAAGTGGCATAGTTAAAGTGGCTAGTGATACATGTATTACATAAGGATGCAGTCGATGATATAGAGTACAGTATATACGTATACATATGAGATGAATAATGTAGGGTAAGTAACATTATATAAGGTAGCATTGTTTAAAGTGGCTAGTGATATATTTACATCATTTCCCATCAATTCCCATTATTAAAGTGGCTGGAGTTGAGTCAGTGTCAGTGTGTTGGCAGCAGCCACTCAATGTTAGTGGTGGCTGTTTAACAGTCTGATGGCCTTGAGATAGAAGCTGTTTTTCAGTCTCTCGGTCCCAGCTTTGATGCACCTGTACTGACCTCGCCTTCTGGATGATAGCGGGGTGAACAGGCAGTGGCTCGGGTGGTTGATGTCCTTGATGATCTTTATGGCCTTCCTGTAACATCGGGTGGTGTAGGTGTCCTGGAGGGCAGGTAGTTTGCCCCCGGTGATGCGTTGTGCAGACCTCACTACCCTCTGGAGAGCCTTACGGTTGAGGGCGGAGCAGTTGCCGTACCAGGCGGTGATACAGCCCGCCAGGATGCTCTCGATTGTGCATCTGTAGAAGTTTGTGAGTGCTTTTGGTGACAAGCCGAATTTCTTCAGCCTCCTGAGGTTGAAGAGGCGCTGCTGTGCCTTCTTCACGATGCTGTCTGTGTGGAAGCATGTGGGAACAGCAGACTGGTTTAGGGATTGATTGAATATGTCCGTAAACACACCGGCTAGCTGGTCTGCGCATGCTCTAAGGGCGCGGCTGGGGATGCCGTCTGGGCCTGCAGCCTTGCGAGGGTTAACACGTTTAAATGTCTTACTCACCTCAGCTGCAGTGAAAGAGAGACCGCATGTTTTCGTTGCAGGCCGTGTCAGTGGCACTGTATTGTCCTCAAAGCGGGCAAAAAAGTTATTTAGTCTGCCTGGGAGCAAGACATCCTGGTCCGTGACTGGGCTGGATTTCTTCCTGTAGTCCGTGATTGACTGTAGACCCTGCCACATGCCTCTTGTGTCTGAGCCGTTGAATTGAGATTCTACTTTGTCTCTGTACTGACGCTTAGCTTGTTTGATAGCCTTGCGGAGGGAATAGCTGCACTGTTTGTATTCGGTCATGTTACCAGACACCTTGCCCTGATTAAAAGCAGTGGTTCGCGCTTTCAGTTTCACGCGAATGCTGCCATCAATCCACGGTTTCTGGTTAGGGAATGTTTTAATCGTTGTTATGGGATCGACATCTTCAACGCACGTTCTAATGAACTCGCACACCGAATCAGCGTATTCGTCAATATTGTTATCTGACGCAATACGAAACATCTCCCAGTCCACGTGATGGAAGCAGTCTTGGAGTGTGGAGTCAGCTTGGTTGGACCAGCGTTGGACAGACCTCAGCGTGGGAGCTTCTTGTTTTAGTTTCTGTCTGTAGGCAGGGATCAACAAAATGGAGTCGTGGTCAGCTTTTCCGAAAGGGGGGCGGGGCAGGGCCTTATATGCGTCACGGAAGTTAGAGTAACAATGATCCAAGGTCTTTCCACCCCTGGTTGCGCAATCGATATGCTGATAAAATTTAGGGAGTCTTGTTTTCAGATTAGCCTTGTTAAAATCCCCAGCTACAATGAATGCAGCCTCCGGATAAATGGTTTCCAGTTTGCAAAGAGTTAAATAAAGTTCGTTCAGAGCCATCGAGGGGGGGATATATACGGCTGTGATTATAATCGAAGAGAATTCTCTTGGTAGATAATGCGGTCTACATTTGATTGTGAGGAATTCTAAATCAGGTGAACAGAAGGATTTGAGTTCCTGTATGTTTCTTTCATCACACCATATCACGTAAGCCATAAGGCATACTCCCCCGCCCCTCTTCTTACCAGAAAGATGTTTTTTTCTGTCGGCGCGATGCGTGGAGAAACCCGCTGGCTGCACCGCCTCGGATAGCGTCTCTCCAGTGAGCCATGTTTCCGTGAAGCAAAGAACGTTACAGTCTCTGATGTCCCTCTGGAATGCTACCCTTGCTCGGATTTCATCAACCTTGTTGTCAAGAGACTGGACATTGGCAAGAAGAATGCTAGGGAGTGGTGCACGGTGTGCCCGTCTCCGGAGTCTGACCAGAAGACAGCCTCGTTTCCCTCTTTTTCGGAGTCGTTTTTTTGGGTCGCTGCATGGGATCCACTCCGTTGTCCTGTTTGTAAGGCAGAACACAGGATCTGCGTCGCGAAAAACATATTCATATTCATATTCTCTATTCATATTCTCCAATTGATGTGATAACGATAAATATATCAATAGTTTAATACATTAATGTGCACCACAGTACATTTTTTCATATTACCCTTAAAACTACTACTACTGGCCTCCCAGGTGGCGCAGTGTTCTAAGGCACTGCATCACAGTGCTAGCTGTGCCACCAGAGATTCTGGGTTCGAGCGACCGGGAGGTCCATGGGGCGACGCACAATTGGCCAAGTGTCGTCCGGGTTAGGTGGGTTTGGCCGGCAGGGATATCCTTGTCTCATCGCGCATTAGCGACTTCTGTGGTGGGTTTGACGCAGTGCACGCTGACCAGGTTGCCTGGTGTACGGTGTTTCCTCCAACACATTGGTGCGGCTGGCTTCCGGGTTGGATGTGCATTGTGTTTCGGAGGACGCATGGCTCTCGACCTTCGCCTCTCCCGTTCGTACGGGAGTTGCAGCGATGAGACAAGAATGTAACTACTACCAATTGGATACCATGAAATTGGGTTAAAAAAAAACTACTACTAGTCTGTAGCCATCAATTGCCCAATTAACAATCACACATGTTAGTAAACTTATTTCATTTCAAACTTCATATTTCTCTAGTAGGCTACTTATCGTAATCAACAATATCAGTAAAATGCCTGCGATAAGTATGGTCGGTCTCAATCATTTTCAGTTTATGGTCCCAGCTACACTCAGCTCTGATAATGCATAGGGAGGGAAGAGGCAAAAGCCCAGTCTGACTGGAATTTCATTTTCAGTATGACATGGCAGAATGCTCTGATGATCTCACTAAGATGGTTCATAAATAGGCAATAAATGATGAACCCCTTTTAACAAAACAGATACCTTTAACAGATACATTTATCACAGTTTAACGTTGGCCTTCAAGGTGTTCCTCCGTTTATAGGATTCTCTTCCATCATTGAGATGCTGAAGTATAGATTTAGTGTAGTCTCTTTTACCAGACACTAGCTCTGTTGTAAGATTCATTCTCGTCTTTCACTGCAAGTCTTTTCCCTCATGCCTTTCGACACCATCTGGCTCTGTTTTCCTTTTTAGTGCAGTTCCTTCATTTTCTCACAACCTTTTCAGACCCAGCTGAAATGCTATTCTCAGAGCACGTCTGGATGGACATGGGCAGTGGTGTTATACAAGTTTTTATACACGCTGGCTGGCTCTTTTCCAAGTGACATCAGTGAAAGCAGTGCTGTGTGAGATTCCCGTCAGTGTGCAGTGGAAAAACCCAAAACTCTTTGTGCAACACCTCTGAAATGTTGAGTGAACATTTCTGCATCAACAGTCTCATTGAAAGGATGTGAGAATGAAGTTCAGTGATACCTGAGAGGAGGAGGATGTCCCGCTCCTCCCCTTCGCCTCCCGCAGCAGACAGCCTGCATACTCCGGCCATGACTCACCACTAGCAGCCCAGTGTCCGGGAGTCTCGGCACAGTGCAGTCGGTCAGGGGCCAGCGGGGCCTCCGGGGCCCTGGCTCAACAGTAACTGTTTAAAGAGACAGTACATTTGGGCATTGTAGCAGCCAGCTGAGAGTGACATTTATCCTGGCCCCTGCATGATTTATTTGATCTGAGCTACACCACGGGGAGCCTCTCTCCTGCCCCCAACTCCCTCTCCTTCCCCCCGTCATCTCACACAGACTCTGGCCTGAAGCACCTCTGGCTTTGTCTTGTCTAGTCAAATACCTTCCTTCTCCCTGAACCTTAACATATCCTTCTGAACAGCTGCTGCTGTTATCTTAGACCTTAATCTGTTTTCTAAATGTCGTCACACAGAGAAGGAGAACCCGTACGAGGACGTGGACCCGAAGAGGAGGAGTTTGGGTCAGAAGAACCGCTTGGTACCGGAAAGCAACCGGACCTGGACCTCCCAGAAACTCAACTCACCTCCTCAGGTAACCCAGCTAGCTAGCAGAACTGAGGTATTTTCCAACGGTAGAATTATCCCTCAGACTGGAGTTAGAGCTCTGAAACCTGGACAGGATCCTCCAATAATCTTATTTCACAGCTAGATTTCTCATTATTTGCACTACAGAAGACTTTTGATGTGTTGAAACCTGGTGGAGTTCCAGTAAAATACTGTCATTCTGCCTGGAAATGTAGGTTTGGCTCTGCTGCTTTAATATGGATGGGCACTGTCTCGTCGTAGGAAAGATGATTTAGAATTTCCTTGTGTTCAGCTGGGAATGAGGTCACTGTGCGGTGAGGAAAATATCTTGTATTATTGGGTACGGTTACTTATTGTCATGACAAAAACTTCAGTCAATCCCAGACCAAACCAGGATCCATTGCTTCATCCTATGGGGCCTGGTCAGAAATTGTGCACTATAAAGGGAATAGGTTGCCATCTGGGACACAGCCTCAGTATTGTCCTCTCTCTCCCCCTCCACAGCTGCCCTCTAAGCCCAGTAGCCAGTCCCTGTGCCTCTCTGGTCCCACAGACAAGAAGAGTCACCGGGCGTCCCGCCTGTCCAAGCGACACAGCCATGATGACATGCTCCTGCTGCCGCCCCAGCTGGGGGTCTCTCCCTCCCCCTGCTGCCTGCTGGATGACAGCCTGAGCAGCGCCAGCGACACCCTGGCCTCTCGTAGGCACCGGAGGATCCCCAAGGTACAATATAAAACACTCCAGGCTGTAGGAATGAACCTGTTCTCTCCATGATGATCTCCTCAAGGACTATTCTATTCTTGGAAGCCATGTATCTACGGGGCCATGCATCTACCTGGAAGGCAAAATGAAGATGGATTTACTATAGACTATACAAATGTCATTCTTTTGAATAATTCCTAAATGCACTGTGACGGAAACTCTTTGCTGATTCTGTTCATACTCTGTTTTAAACACAAGCCATATCCCAGGAATAGTTCTGGACATGTAGAGAGAGAGAGCACTGAGAAGGATTTTATGTCTATCTTGTCCTCCTCCCACGCACTAAATGGAGCCAACTTTGAAAAGCTTCACCACAAGAGACCAGATAGTCCTCTACTGTAGGTTGTACACACACTGAGCTTCCCCTTTCCTCTCACTGCTTACAGATGGTCCAGAGAATCAACTCCATTTACTCTACCAAGAGAGGGAAGAAGAGGCTGAAGAAGCTGTCCTTGTCTAATATTGAGACGGCATCTCTGAGAGGTACATAGGGGCTCCTCCCTTCCTTCTCTCCATCCACTGTCTGGATCAGGGAGTAAATATTTGTCTCCCCCACCCACATAGTGTCCCAGTCATCTCATCTCTATGGCATAAACATACAGTTGTAGAGATGACCCCTGACCCTAAACAAACCTTTTTTCTCTCTCCGATCTGTTTACAGATGACAACAGCGAGAGTGAGAGCGATTCTGATGACAGGTTCAAAGGTGAGAGGTCACAGAATGCAGTTGAAGCTCAGTCCCTGGAGAACAATGGTGCACTTGGTCTATAGCTGTCTGTTTCTGCATAGACAGAGGATTTGTCTCACTCACAGCAGATACAACAAGCGCACATGTCTCTGTTAGTTTTGACAAGTCAGTGTTTGGAACAAGACATCGATCAAGTGACTTGTGACCAAAGGGACCACAGAAATGTAACTGAAAGGCAAAATAAAGATGTAATGGATGTGCTATAGACTATACAACTGTCATTCTTTCGAATAAATACTAAATGCACTGTGTTCGAACTCGTTGCTGATTCTGTTCATACTCTGTTTTAAACACAAGCCATCTGTGATGACAGTTATGGTGAACTATAAGGTTTGTACTTTTCTCTAATCTGTGTTTAGGTTGTTATGTGTTGGACTGTGTGAGGATAAACATGTGTGAGTATAGAGGTTTAATCAGTGTGTTGAAACCCAGCTAACGTTTTAAATCCAGTTAAGTTTTGGTTCCCAGAATGTTTTTGGTAGGTTAGAGATAACAATCATTTAACCTCCCATTTGTTTGGTTTTCAAAGCATTTTGTGATTTTGTTGTTGTTGATCATCCCAGGAATCACCTGGCAACTTTTCAGGGGGAAGTTCCTTGAATGTTTGGTTTCCTTTTACATCGTAACATGGTTTTGGAAACATCATGCTTGACAAAATATGTTTGGAGAACATTATCTTGTTATGTACTCTCTCAACCTAAGGGGAATCCAATGGTAACATTTAATTAGTTATGGGAATGTTTCTTGTTAGCTGGGAAGTGAATGTTGGACTGTAAGCTATTTGTCAGACTGCATGGTTTGTAGTGCATTATTAGCTGTGAGTGCTGTCAGTTGTGTGTAGTACACAGTGTTTGGGATATGCATTTTGTCAATACAACCCTGTACTGAAGGTTGAACTGTCCATATCCCTCTCTCTTCTCTCCCCAGCCCACACCCAGAGGCTGCTGAAGCTGCAGTCAATGCTGAGGAGGGCCCCTAGCTACCGCACACTGGAGCTGCAGCTGATTGAGTGGCAGGAGAGGGAGCTGTTTGAGTACTTTGTGGTGGTGTCCCTCAAGAAAAAGCCCACCAAGAACTCCTTCTCTCCCGAAGTCACCTACCAGTTCCCCAAGGTAAGGGACCAACCAAACTGTATTCTGGCCCCTCGGGCCCCTTGGTCATGGGTCAGACAGCAGTGTCAAGTCCCTTAAGTGAGAGAAAGGATTTAAACAGGAAGGGGTCCTGGTAGATAACTGTTTCTTCTGAGACATTACTCACTGGACCTACAGAAGTATGTATGCTGAGAGCTGGGATATATGGAGGTCGGAGACCCTTACCAATGTTGTTTGCATGTTGAAATAGAATTTAAAATGGCTTATTTTCATACAGAAAAATATTGATTTCGGCAGTCAAAAACGTCAGTGGACATACAGTTCAGCACATACAGTTCCTTCAGAAAGTATTCCAACCTCTTGACTTATTCCACATTTTGTTCTGTAACAGCCTGAATTCATAATTATTTATTTTAAATGCCTTTGGCAGCGATTACAGAGTCTTTCTGGGTAAGTCTACTAAGAGCTTTGCACACCTGGATTGTGCAATATTTGCATATTATTCTTCAAGCTCTGTCAAATTGGTTATTGATCATTTCTAGCCATTTTCATGTATTGCCATAGATTTTCAATACAATTTAAGTCAAAACTGTAACTAAGCCACTCAGGAACATTCAGTGTTGTCTTGGTAAGCAACTCCAGTGTATATTTGGCCTTGTGTTTTAGGTTATTGTCCTGCTGAAAGGTGAATTAGTCTCCCAGTATCTGTTGGAAAGCAGACTGAACCAGGTTTTCCTCTAGGATTTTACCTGTGCTTAGTTCTATTTATTTTATTTTGATTTAAAAAACCCTGTGTAGTCCTTGCCGATGATAACTATACCCATAACATGATGCAACCACCATGCTTGAAAATATGAAGAGTGGTACTCAGTGATGTGTTGTGTTGGATTTGCCTCAAACATAACACTTTGTATTCAGGACATGAAGTTAATTTCTTTGTCACATTTTTTGCAGTTTTTCTTTTGTGCCTTATTCCAAAACATGCATCCTGTTTGTAATATTTTTATTTTGTAAAGGCTTCCTTATTTTCATTCTGTCATTTAGGTTAGTATTTAGGAGTAACTACAATGTTGTTGATTCTCCTATCACAGCCATTAAACTCTGTAACTGTTTTAAAGTCACCATTGGCCTCATGGCAAAATCCCTGAGTCGTTTCCTTCCTCTCCGGCAACTGAGTTAGGAAGGACTGTAGTGACTGGGTGTATTGATACACCAATTAATAACTTCACCATGCACAAAGGGATGTTTAATGTCTGTTTTTTTTTTTTTACCCATCTACCAATTGGTGCCCTTCTTTACGAGGCATTGGAAAACATCCCTGGTTTTGTGGTTGAATCTGTGTTGTTTGTGGTTGAATCTGTGTTTGAAATTCACTGCTCGACTGAAGGACCTTACAGATAATTGTATGTGTGTGGTTACAGAGATGAGGAAGTCATTCAAAAATAAATGTTCAACACAATTTTTGTCCATGCAACTTTATGTGAGTTGTTGAGCACATGTTTACTCATGAACTTGTTTAGGCTTGCCATAATGAAGGGGTTGAATATTTATTGACTCAAGACATTTCAGCTTTTAATTTTAAATGTATTTGTAAACATTTCTGAAAATATAATTCCACTTTGACATTATGAGGTATTGTGTATAGGCCAGTGACACAAAATCTCAATGTAATCCATTTTAAATTCAGGCTGTAACACAACAAAATGGGGAAAAAGTCTAGGGGTGTGAATACTTTCTGAAGGCACTGTAGATGCAGATATTTCTGAAGAGTAGGGCCATGGCCGTAACATACGGGTTGAGGGAGTTTTCAGAGTTTATTGACAGTAAGTGGTGTAACCAGGAAACGGTTTCTATGGTAGTTAAGTGTTTACTTACTCAAAGATCTCTTTTTAAGTTATTTAAGATTTTGTTCAGTGATAGAATCCCCTGGGAGATATCAGTATGTTGATTCTCTGCCAGAGAAAAGCCTGACCCAATGACGTCGGGGGGAGAGGGGGTAGAGAGGGGGGTTTGGGGTGATAAGGGGAGGAGGTGCTAACCCTGTGTGGGAGAATGCTTAGGCTGGTCATTTATTCTTACTGTAGGGGACGTTTTTGGGGACCCTGTAAAGAGGACAGACTTAGTAGACTGTAAGCGTCTGGGTCTGTTTCTGACTGAGACATTTCCTGTTCCTTTTTCATCTCGTCTCACAGCTAGAGAGGCCCACCAAGCTGATGAGGGAGGCAGAGCAGAGACTCAAAGCCATCCCCCAGTTCTGCTTTCCAGATGCCAAGGACTGGACCCCAGTGTCTGAATACAGCAGGTACAGTACAGATTCCTGTATAACCCCATTGCATCACGGAGGAAAGCTCACCACCACACTGGTGGCCTATTAATCCCATTCCTTGCCTGAACCAGATGGTACTAATCAGTTGTGATGCACAAGTCTTCCATATATAGATTAAGGTTAAAAAACGAACAAATCGATAATATGATCAGATGTGTAAATATCAACAAGTAAAATTAGGAAGAAAACAAAGATGTAATGCCATTATCTTCATGAAATCCTGTTAGACTCTTACTCTTACTCCTGCCCCTGACAATGTGGGTCCCTAATACAGTCTTCTCTCTCCGCCACAAAGACTGTGCTACTTCACCAACCCTAAAGTGTGAATGAGATCCAACACTACGTTTCCTTTGATCACTGTTCAATCTCTCTCTGTGTGTGTGTGTGTGTTTCGGTACAGTGAGACCTTCTCGTTCATGTTGACTGGAGAGGATGGCAGCAGGAGGTTTGGGTACTGCAGGCGTCTGCTGGTAAGCAAGCCACCATTAATTCACTGGTGTCTGTTCTGTTCACACCGTGCTGAGCCAGCCCTGTTTGTTTTGACAAGGTTTTTTTCTTTCCTGTGGGACCATTGAGGTGTTATTGCGTCACCACGCTGGGTGTGAATAGGAGAGAAAGTAAATAAAGTGAATTTTAATGTCCGTATGTAACAAAGCTTGGTTGTTTTTGCCTTTCAAAACGATCGGGATGAATCCTAGTAAAACTGGACTCCTTCTGTTTCATGAGAGTTTCTCAGGGGAAGAATGACGAAAAACAAACCATGAAATGTCTAGGTTTGTCATTGTAGAGCACAACCCGCCAGTAAGGGTTTCTAGTCATTTGATGTTTTACGATGAGCCCACATTTGGCTTAAGTTCAGAAAGTATGGCTGTGTGGGATTTTGTGCTTGCTGTGATTTGTTTTTAATGTCACTGTTATGCCCAATAACATGTACATTCACAAAGTGTGTATGTTTTGTAGGGTTTGTCAGTATGTTTTAGTAGCCTACTGTATTTGTGTGTCACGTAGACCGAGATGGGGGCCATTCTTAAACTCAGTTCTGACTGTTACTTTACTGTATTGAGCTCAGTAGTTGCTGACATTAAGTAGCTGTAGATCAGACGACTCCTGATGCTGTGAGAGAGGTGAGTTTTCTCCTCTCCGGTAACCCAGCTCCTTCTTTCCCTGGTGGAGTTGGCATGAACAACACATTCCTAAGGACTTTAACCAAGTACCACATGCTTGATTTAATCATCCATTTGGAGAAAGCAGAGGAGAAAATTGCATACCTAATATGGACAACTGGATTTCGGGATTTCTTTATATGTATGCACGTGTTAATTTGTGTGTGTGTGTGCATGTGTGCGCGTGTGCACATGCGTATGTGTGTGTGTTTTAGATGGATAGATCCAGGAGGCCTGGTTGGCTCCAGAGTAGACTGGTCTGTGATTGTTTAGTGTGGAGGGTAGAGGTGATCATTAACTGTGTAGAGACTGCAGCACCTGTGTTTAGTTTACAACGAGAAGCCTCAGTCTCTCCAGATTAAAGACGTCCACCTCCAGCAGCGGAAAGACCAGATTTATAAATATTTCTTCAACCACAGCCGATTGTGAACTAACCTGGTACTTTATCTAAATAAAAGCAAGTACATCACATTGCTTTGGTCAAATTAAGCTGTTGGCTTTATAATGTTTGTGTGTATGGTAGTGTTTCAGTATATTCTCATTGATGTTGCATTATAAACTTAACCAAGTATCTTATCTTAGTATCTATTGCCACATTACTGTCTGTGTTACCTTATAAGACTCTATTCCCCAGGGACTGACGAGACTCTTAATTTGTGCCCTTGTTCCAGCCGAGTGGGAAAGGGCCTCGCCTTCCTGAGGTGTACTGCGTCATCAGCCGACTGGGCTGTTTCCACCTGTTCTCCAAGGTGAGTTCATGCTTACACACAAACACACACACACACACCCTAGTGTAGATGTCGTCGCGGTTACCTGTCTCTGAGCCGAGGCCAGTGTTCCCAGGAGTGAACTAGTTGAGGCTGTGCCAGCATTTCCACTCTAAGGCATCCTGTCCAGCATAAACCTTATTTTCAGCTTTTTCTCTCTCTGATTTCCCAGTTAAATTGTTTCCTTCACTTGTTCATGAGTTTAGCTAACATGAAACAGAGTGCTCATTGTGTTTAAGTACTCCATGCCTTATCTGCCTCCTCATGAATACTCTATGAACAGTGTATTTGAAGTGAATAAGGCCTGTGTTAAGGGAAACAATTAAGAGGTAGTAGACATATCTAATGAATGAAAATAACTTTTTATTACTGTGTCGTGAGTACTAAATTGTGCCAAAAAACTGTCAGTGAGTTTCATTTCATATTCATTTAAGGCCAAAAGGATGCATAAATACAATAGATTGTTTCTGTCTTGTGACAGCACAGGCACCTCAACAGTGAGGGTTGAACATCCCTCATACAGGTGGTGGATGTAGGTTTCAGAAGGCACCATTTTGAGGGCTTGAGACCTGCGTAGGTGAGAGAGGAAATGTTTTCCAAGGAGTATGAAATGCTTTTCTAGTTAAGGCGAGAAAGATGGGAGTGTTTGATTTCACCGGGAACAGAGGGTGTGTGGGGAGTGGAGGGGATATCATATGACCCTGAATGTGAGTGTGTCTCTCTCCAACAAACTTTCCAGACAGGAGTAGACAGGTCTGACACAGACAGACACATGGGCATATTGGGTGGGATTTTCCTTTGCTATTTTCCATATATATCAGACAGCCACAAAATAAATACATACTGTATTTGTCAAAAGGGGCAAAGGTAGCCTGGTTCCAGACAATAGCAGGAGCTTTCCTTCAGACAGCAACACACTACCATTTCCATTCCATCAACACTGGCCATACTAACTGAATGTACCTGGTCTTGGTCTATTACTAGAATCTCAATCTACATCCCGAGTGAAACATTATTCCCTATTTAGTGCACTACGTCGGACCACGGTCCATAAGGCACTATATAGGGAATTTGTGACTTTCTGTTTGAAATATTGAGTCTAGTGTCTGCAGTGGGGTCTAACTCTCAAGCCCCTGTCCTGTGCTGTGTGGTCTAACTCTCAAACCCCTGTCCTGTGCTGTGTGGTCTAACTCTCAAACCCCTGTCCTGTGCTGTGTGGTCTAACTCTCAACCTCCTGTCCTGTGCTGTGTGTAGATCCTGGATGAGGTGGAGAGGCGGAGGGGGATCTCTGCAGCCCTGGTCTACCCCTTCATGAGGAGTCTGATGGAGTCACCCTTCCCAGCGCCAGGGAAGACCATCAAAGTCAAGACCTTCCTGCCTGGAGCAGGGAATGAGGTTGGAGACACATCAGCCCTTGGTTGCTAAGGTTCCATCAAAGAAGGATGATGCATGAAGATAATGCGATGTATGCTTAATTGAGCATGACCTGTGACCTCTGTGAATGTATGACTGGTTGTGACCAAAGTTGTGACCCCAGGTGGTGTTCTTCTCCCCAGGTCATTGAGCTGAGGCGGCCCATGGACTCCAGACTGGAGCATGTAGACTTTGACAGTCTCTTCAGCTGCCTGAGTGTGCGTCAGGTGGTGCAGGTCTTCGCCTCCCTGCTGCTGGAGCGCAGAGTCATCTTTGTGGCTGATAAACTCAGGTGAGCATCAAGACTCTTATAGTTGGTAACCCTTCTAGTAATAAGTAAAGATGGAGAGAGAACTGAATCACCTACTCATGGGAAGCTGTCCCTGACTAATGGTCATGCCCTGTTAGAGGCAGGTGGGGGTTGTTGAAACTTGTAGTTGTTAGATGATGGTTACTTGTGCCAAGTGAAATGCTCAATAATACCTTTAGTGGCAGTGTTTTGATAAGGTAGTTCTGAAACGCTAAGGGCTGTTGTCATTGTTAGATAATGATTGAAACTACAGTATTTACAGAGGAATCTGATACGTAGAGCTCTCAACGCCTGCTCATATTGTAGTGTAAGGTAATCGCCTGACAAAGATCTTAACCCTCCGACATTAGGCTATAAATAGTAAAAATAGTTCCTAGAATACTTCATCCTTGTCACACATGGTGGCTAGGAGTGAGATCAATTGCTGTCTAGGATTACGGTGTATGTTAGCAATAATATCCCTTCTCAGTTATCACAGTCTTTTTCTGCAGTGAATCCACCTACCCCATTACAATAACATCTGCCTTACATGAGAGGGATTTTATCTCAAGCTCTTGTACATTTTCCCTTTTCTGTTTACGTTCACACAGAGATCTGACTTTTCTCAGACCCACATTGCTGAGCTCAGGGATCCTCTATCTGTATCTTTCTGGACATACTGTCATCATAACACTGTTTCACATGTCTTGGTGCATTTCCTCTCACAGAGATGACATATCCTGAACTTTAAAGAAGGACTTCGAAGAGAGAATTTACTTGTATAACAGTTCCAATAGTGGGGATTGCCCTGCCACTCTGCCAGTGCACTCTGGCTCACACTAACTGTTGATAGCAGATTTAATTCCTCAGTCGAGCTGCTTACCATTCACCCAATCTGCACAGCAAATAGCAGCCTTCTACTGTGGGTTTGTCAGTTGGTGCTTAACTGGTTTAGCATGCGGGGACAGGGTTAGAGCTGTTAAATGAATCGGTGTAGCCATCTCAGACCGCACCTACCACTATGGAGTAATGAAACTCTCCCTGCATGGACTCACAACTGATGTGGTTCCAGAAATGGGTCATCTCTCTGCCGGAGGCCACTGCCCAACCACGGCAGGCAGGGTGGGGTGGGGATGATAACATGGAGCTAGGGGTCTCCAAGGAGCCAGAGTCCTACCAGGCAGGCACAGCAATCTGCCCCTGGCTATAGGACAGCACTCTGGGCTGAGGGGCTCTGTTAGAGGGGGGCAGGTTTGTGTTGAACGGTAATCTCTACACATCAGAGGACAGTTTAAACAAACATCAGTGGGGGCAGTGACTGTGAGGGGAAGGAATGTACTTCCTGTGTGCAGCGACTCTCCCCTCTGATCTATGGCTTCACTGTCACTGTGTGACTGATGGCGCCATGTTCCCTCCCTGGTCCCTGCCTGGCCTGTTTACGACAGCCCTCTCTCTACCCAGGGGGACTCAGAGAAAGCGGTTTCTGTCGTCACTCTGCCGTTTGAGACAACGACTCCCTGGTACATGTCAGTTTGCACATCACCCAAAGATTGTTAATCAGTCACCCATTTCTAAGGAATCTTGTGAACAGCAGCAAAGACTTGAGAGCTGTATCGAATAGTCTGTGTCTGAGGTACTTTTAGTGAACAACATTGAAAATCAGCACCATGAGTCTTGACAGACTACAGTACCACAGACTACAGTACTACAGACTACAGTACTACAGACTACAGCCCTGCTCAATGTTAGAACTTCATTGAAAACCATATACTATTACTTCATAAAACCTGCTTTGTATCAACACAATGACATACTTCACCATTCAGGTCTTATTCAGGTTCTGAATAAAGGCAAAACAATACGTTTTCATTGTGGATTAGCATCACAAACCAACCAGTCCTTTCTGTGTGTGTCTAACTAGACTTAGTCTCCAGGGCTCACACCCAGAACCACAACAGATGGAGCTCTAGCTGCCAGAGTGCCCCAGAACACGGACCAGACCCCCTGTGTCTCAGTTCCCATTGAAAACAGGATTCAAGGAGCCACTCGGTGTCATTGGGCCGTGTTGGGGAGAAGGGAGAGACCCTCCACTGACATCCCTGGTAAAAGGGTCTGGTCCCGCGGGAGACCAAGAACACAATCCAATCCCAGAAATCCCTTCCAACACAACATGATGTATGTCTGGGTGTAATGTATATCTAATCGGAGAAGGATCTGAGGGAGGGAAAACACCAAACAGGCCATGTTAGGGAATGTGTCTCCACTGGGTTGTACTGTTGTAATATTTGATATATAAGTATTATTTTTTAAACCAGGTGGTTCGAGCCCTGAATTCTGATTGGCTGAACGCTGGGGTATATCAGACTGTATACTATGGGTATGACAAAAAAAAAACTATTTCAAATCAAATCAAATTTTATTTGTCACATACACATGGTTAGCAGATGTTAATGCGAGTGTAGCGAAATGCTTGTGCTTCTAGTTCCGACAATGCAGTAATAACGAGCAAGTAATCTAACTAACAATTCCAAAAAAAAAAAAAAAACTACTGTCTTATACACAGTGTAAGGGGATAAAGAATATGTACATAAGGATATATGAATGAGTGATGGTACAGAGCAGCATAGGCAAGATACAGTAGATGATATCGAGTACAGTATATACATATGAGATAAGTATGTAAACCAAGTGGCATAGTTAAAGTGGCTAGTGATACCTGTATTACATAAGGATGCAGTCGATGATATAGAGTACAGTATCAACGTATGCATATGAGATGAACAATGTAGGGTAAGTAACATTATATAAGGTAGCATTGTTTAAAGTGGCTAGTGATATATTTACATAATTTCCCATCAACTCCCATGATTAAAGTGGCTGGAGTAGAGTCAGTGTCATTGACAGTGTGTTGGCAGTAGCCACTCAATGTTAGTGGTGGCTGTTTAACAGTCTGATGGCCTTGAGATAGAAGCTGTTTTTCAGTCTCTCGGTCCCAGCTTTGATGCACCTGTACTGACCTCGCCTTCTGGATGACAGCGGGGTGAACAGGCAGTGGCTCGGGTGGTTGATGTCCTTGATGATCTTTATGGCCTTCCTGTAGCATCGGGTGGTGTAGGTGTCCTGGAGGGCAGGTAGTTTGCCCCCGGTGATGCGTTGTGCAGACCTCACTACCCTCTGGAGAGCCTTACGGTTGAGGGCGGTGCAGTTGCCATACCAGGCGGTGATACAGCCCGCCAGGATGCTCTCGATTGTGCATCTGTAGAAGTTTGTGAGTGCTTTTGGTGACAAGCCGAATTTCTTCAGCCTCCTGAGGTTGAAGAGGCGCTGCTGCGCCTTCCTCACGATGCTGTCTGTGTGAGTGGACCAATTCAGTTTGTCTGTGATGTGTATGCCGAGGAACTTAAAACTTGCTACCCTCTCCACTACTGTTCCATCGATGTGGATGGGGGGTGTTCCCTCTGCTGTTTCCTGAAGTCCACAATCATCTCCTTAGTTTTGTTGACGTTGAGTGTGAGGTTATTTTCCTGACACCACACTCCGAGGGCCCTCACCTCCTCCCTGTAGGCCGTCTCGTCGTTGTTGGTAATCAAGCCTACCACTGTTGTGTCGTCCGCAAACTTGATGATTGAGTTGGAGGCGTGCATGGCCACGCAGTCGTGGGTGAACAGGGAGTACAGGAGGGGGCTCAGAACGCACCCTTGTGGGGCCCCAGTGTTGAGGATCAGCGGGGAGGAGATGTTGTTGCCTACCCTCACCACCTGGGGGCGGCCCGTCAGGAAGTCCAGTACCCAGTTGCACAGGGCGGGGTCGAGACCCAGGGTCTCGAGCTTGATGACGAGCTTGGAGGGTACTATGGTGTTGAATGCCGAGCTGTAGTCGATGAACAGCATTCTCACATAGGTATTCCTCTTGTCCAGATGGGTTAGGGCAGTGTGCAGTGTGGTTGAGATTGCATCGTCTGTGGACCTATTTGGGCGGTAAGCAAATTGGAGTGGGTCAAGGGTGTCAGGTAGGGTGGAGGTGATATGGTCCTTGACTAGTCTCTCAAAGCACTTCATGATGACGGATGTGAGTGCTACGGGCGGTAATCGTTTAGCTCAGTTACCTTAGCTTTCTTGGGAACAGGAACAATGGTGGCCCTCTTGAAGCATGTGGGAACAGCAGACTGGTATAGGGATTGGTTGAATATGTCCGTAAACACACCGGCCAGCTGGTCTGCGCATGCTCTGAGGGCGCGGCTGGGGATGCCGTCTGGGCCTGCAGCCTTGCGAGGGTTAACACGTTTAAATGTCTTACTCACTTCGGCTGCAGTGAAGGAGAGACCGCATGATTCCGTTGCAGGCCGTGTCAGTGGCACTGTATTGTCCTCAAAGCGGGCAAAAAGTTATTTAGTCTGCCTGGGAGCAAGACATCCTGGTCCGTGACTGGGCTGGGTTTCTTCCTGTAGTCCGTGATTGACTGTAGACCCTGCCACATACCTCTTGTGTCTGAGCCGTTGAATTGAGATTCTACTTTGTCTCTGTACTGGCGCTTAGCTTGTTTGATAGCCTTGCGGAGGGAATAGCTGCACTGTTTGTATTCAGTCATGTTACCAGACACCTTGCCCTGATTAAAAGCAGTGGTTCGTGCCTTCAGTTTCACACGAATGCTGCCATCAATCCACGGTTTCTGGTTAGGGAATGTTTTAATCGTTGCTATGGGAACGACATCTTCAACGCACGTTCTAATGAACTCGCACACCGTATCAGCGTATTCGTCAATGTTGTTGTCTGACGCAATACGAAACATCTCCCAGTCCACGTGATGGAAGCAGTCTTGGAGTGTGGAGTCAGCTTGGTCGGACCAGCGTTGGACAGACCTCAGCGTGGGAGCTTCTTGTCTTAGTTTCTGTCTGTAGGCAGGGATCAACAAAATGGAGTCGTGGTCAGCTTTTCCGAAAGGGGGGCGGGGCAGGGCCTTATATGCGTCGCGGAAGTTAGAGTAACAATGATCCAGGGTCTTTCCACCCCTGGTTGCGCAATCAATATGCTGATAAAATTTAGGGAGTCTTGTTTTCAGATTAGCCTTGTTAAAATCCCCAGCTACAATGAATGCAGCCTCCGGATAAATCGTTTCCAGTTTGCAGAGAGTTAAATAAAGTTCGTTCAGAGCCATCGATGTGTCTGCTTGGGGGATATATACGGCTGTGATTATAATCGAAGAGAATTCTCTTGGTAGATAATGCGGTCTACATTTGATTGTGAGGAATTCTAAATCAGGTGAACAGAAGGATTTGAGTTCCTGTATGTTTCCTTCATCACACCATGTCACGTTGGCCATAAGGCATACGCCCCCGCCCGTCTTCTTACCAGAGAGATGTTTGTTTCTGTCGGCGCGATGCGTGGAGAAACCCGCTGGCTGCACCGCTTCGGATTGCGTCTCTCCAGTGAGCCATGTTTCCGTGAAGCAGAGAACGTTACAGTCTCTGATGTCCCTCTGGAATGCTACCCTTGCTCGGATTTCATCAACCTTGTTGTCAAGAGACTGGACATTGGCAAGAAGAATGCTGGGGAGTGGTGCACGATGTGCCCGTCTCCGGAGTCTGACCAGAAGACCGCTTCGTTTCCCTCTTTTTCTGAGTCGTTTTTTTTTTTTTTTTGGTCGCTGCATGTGATCCACTCGGTTACACTGGTTGTAAGGCAGAACTCAGGATCCGCATCGCGAAAAACATATTCTTGGTCGTACTGATGGTGAGTTGACGCTGATCTTATATTCAGTAGTTCTTGTCGGCTGTATGTAAAGAAACCTAAGATGACCTGGGGTACTAGTGTAAGAAATAACACGTAAAAAAACAAAAAACTGCATAGTTTCCTAGGAACGCGAAGCGAGGCGGCCATCTCTGTCGGCGCCGGAAGTATTTACTGGTCTAATTCCGTAGGTAAACAGTTTATAATAGCAATAGGACACCTCAAAGGTTTGTGGTATATGGCCAATATACCACGGCTAAGTGCTGTATCCAGGCACTCTGCATTGCATCGTGCATAAGAACAGCTCTTAGCCTTGGCATATTGGCCATATACCACACCTCCTCTGGCCTAATTGCTTAAATATACACAAGACTATGTAATTAGCCTATTAACCGATAAGAGTCTAAGCCCTGTCCCAACCGGGGGGCAAGTCTCACCTTTTCACAGAGGGGTCGTATTAGTGTGCAGCACAAACTGTTCGGACGCTACAGACGATTTTGTGAGAAGACCAGATGTCTCATTTTAAGGATGTTTCATGGCCTGAAAACCCCCCCGCTCTAGCTCTGTCACCTTTCATTGCAGATGCTGAAGTGCAACATAGACAGATGTGGTGGATTGAGACGCATCCAATGCAAAAAAACAGTGATCTCTAGATTAAACTTTTGTATGTTTTTTATTGTTAGTATTATGCTCATTTCATTTAGCTAATTAGACTTAGACCTTAGGGTTTTTAAATGTTTATCTGATTCCATTTGATATTATGGTCAAATCATGTGCAATCAAGTATTATGTGTTTTTATTTTATTTAATCTTTATTTCATCTTTATTTAACTAGGCAAGTCAGTTAAGAACAAATTCTTATTTACAATGATGGCTTAGGAACAGTGGGTTAACTGCCTTGTTCAGGGGCAGAACAACAGATGTTTACATTGTCAGCTCTGAGATTCAATCTTAGCCGACTAAGATCAAGAAATGGTCATGAGAAGTGAATATCTAAACATGTATGCTAATTATTTATTAATAAGACAATGCCTAAGGCTCGGCATTGCCTTGGGCCATTTGCCATGCGGCGAGTAAATTAGGGCCGAGCCTATGGGGTTACATGGACTGTTGCATTAACCCGTTATTTGTACTGTAAGCTGTGTATGACTTGTTTAAGAGGTCGCAACAGGTCGTTTGCCAAAAGCAAGCGTCTTTGTATGTATCAGAATGAGAACATGGAGGTTGTTTCCGATTACTGAAGTGCTTTAATAAGGCAATGTTTCTATTGTATTTGCTGAGCGGCCCACAGTAGAACAGACAGGGGATTGGGAGGAAAGGTAGTGTGTGTATGAGTGGGAGAAAGATGGAGGGTAAGAGAGGGAGAAACAGGGAGGAAGAAAGAGCGGGGGTGCAGAGCGAGAGCAAAAGACCGCCTCTGAAAGCTTTTCTCATGGTCATGGTGAATTAATCAGGCTCTTGTTTTCTGAGAGGGAGAAGGAAGGCTGTTTTCTGTACCTCGTTTCCCCTTACACCACTCCCTGTAACATCAGAAAACTTCAAACTAACACATGGTAGTCACCAGATGTATTGCATTTTTATTAGTTTAAAATCCTCCTTTCAAACCCCATTCATAATCTTCTTCTACCACCTGTTGAAATGACTGGGGTTTGCAGGAAGATTCAGGAAGAGCCCATTGCTCCAGACTCCAGCAGCAGCAGCAGCAGCCGTATAATATGGTGTGTGTCTGTAACCCCAGTCTGTTAAAGTGAGCCACTGTAGGTAGCTACAGTGTACCACTCTAATCTGGGAACAAGCTGTACAGTTTATTTAGTCCCTTATTACTCCTGAACAGTGTTGTATCACACTGAGCAATGCTGGCACCGCAACTAACAACCTACAACAACTTAACACTTTCCCCGTGTGTATTTCTAACACCCAAAGGTGGAGTGGAAGAACACAGTGGAAACATACTGTATCTAAAATATTTCTTTGAGACTGAAGAGGGAAACTCAGAAGATGGAAACCAGAGGCCAAGCATCTGACTTTCCCATAATTATTATTATTATTATTATTATTATTATTATTATTATTATTATATATACACACACACTGCAATGCTGCCCACAAGAAGCATTGGAATCAATAGGCTAGAATAGAACCATGAGTAGGGTTGCCCAAGAGAAGCCTGGTCTTACTGTTCAACAGCTTCCGTTACAACTGTTCATACTAGGGAGTCCAAGCCTAGGCTGTGATGGGGACTTGAGATCCTTATGGAGAGGAAGTGGGGAAAAGACTCTATGTGAATACTAAACATTCTACTAGATGCACCAATGAGCATTATGGACATTTTCATTCATCATTCTCACCATTGCTTAATTTGAGCTGGATCCTAATAAAAGCGATCAAAGTTATAATTTTTTACCCCCTTTTTCTCCCCAATTTCGTGGTATCCAATTGGTAGTTACAGTCTTGTCTCATCTCTGCAACTCCCATATGGACTCGGGAGAGGCGAAGGTCGAGAGCCATGCATCCTCCGAAACACAATCCAACTATGCCTCATTGCTTCTTGACACAATTCCCGCTTAATCCAGAAGCCAGCCACATCAATGTGTCGGAGGGAACACCGCACACCTGGCGAACGTGTCAGCGTGCACTGCGCCCGGCCCGCCACAGGAGTCGCTAGAGCGCCATGGGACAAGAACATCCCTGCCTGCCAGACCATCCCCTAACCCGGACGATGCTGGGCCAATTGTGCGCCGTCCCATGGGTCTCCCGGTCGCGGCCGGCTGCGACATAGCCTGGACTCAAAACCAGAATCTCTAGTGGCACAGCTAGCACTGCGATGCAGTGCCTTAGACCACTGCGCCACTCAGGAGGCCCTAAAACAATCAAAGTTCATTCGAGGCCCCGCGTCATGTGAAAAAGTAGATTTTTTCCCCTGATATTCGAGTTGGTTTAGGTTTGCGCAATGTTGCAACCTATGTTTGAGACCAACGTGTGGCTGTGTGAGAAGCGCGCCTGTGTCTCTCACAGAACTGGAACGAGATTCACTTTCTATGATCTCTCTCCCTATCTGCTCTGATAGACATGAATGAGCCTGCAACGCTGATCTCTCCAGTGTTGCACTTCATTTATTTCCTTATAGAATCATAGCTGTGCGAAGGGTTCTGGATGATCTGCATCACCCCTGATACATTTAAATACATTTGCCAAAGTTATAGAGTTACTGCTGTCTGTTCAGAAAGAAATGAAATAATTCAGAATAGCCTAGTACACCATGAGAAAGCCTGTAATTTAGTCACAGAAGATCAGTAGCTTATTTTAACAAATTATCTAGCTATGGATTGTGTGTGGCCAATTACAAGGCATAGCCTAAATCTGTCAGTGAACAGCATGCAGATAAAATAGGCAATATTTCAAATACAATCGTGGGAAAACATAGGGTGGAAAGCAAATGGCTCCTGTTGAAAAGAGAAGACTAATGTGTTTGCTGTAGGCCACCAACATTTTTGATCAACTTCCAAACGTTTTTTACAAAGTAAAACAAGAGAGAGAGAGGCTTTTGGCACGAATCACCTGTGATTGGGCTGCACATGATTGGGTGAGTCAGTGAAACTGGAAAGCATTTTTAGGACTATCATTTCCTCATGTTGTAGCCTACAATATGTGTGTCTCCACACACCTATGCCTAGACTATTGATGGATTTAAGACAAGGTCGTTTTTATTGATCTCAGTGTGTCAGTGTCAAAGTATACTGTCATTTTGACCATTTGTACGGTATTAAAAAAAAATCAGCTAAAGTCTCCAGTCATGTAAAATGATGCAGAATTGCATGAAATGCGTTTATAAAAGGCAACAATTTTTCCCAGACCCTAGGCCACTAAAAATGTCCTCCATCTGTGCAACTTCTGTAAGTGCCTCTGCTCTACTTCTCTATGCCACTAAGCAAATGCAATGACATGTATGCAGTGCTTTATTAAAGGGGATTTTTCTCTCATGCGTTCTGGTACATCAGAGCTCCCCAGGTTATCCCCCTCTCGCCCTCACTTTTTTGGTCCGGCACCTCCCGATTTACAAATTAAGCACTGATTCTCACCCAGAAAAATATGTATGTGCTTCAGTATGAGGAGCTGTTAGTCAACAGCTGTACTGATGCTCCTGCCAGGGCCTGTGGTTGTCCTGGGCTGAAATGGGCCCGTCTGGGCTCGTGGACAGTGCTGCTGACACTGGGACTCTCCATCCTGCACCTGTGGGTTTGACAGAGTAAGCCTCTCTATCCTGAGAGTTTCCTGGGAATCTGCATGGTCAGCCACAGACAGACCCAGGACAACCATTCCTGATCTGACATGCTTATGTAACCCCAAATGCAAAATATCACAAAGCAAAGTTAGAATCCTCTAAACTTAAGTGGTCAGTTGTGCGGGTGCTGATATGGTTTTGTTATCACCTTGTGCGTCCCAAATAGAACCCCTTTCCCTATGTGGTACACTACTGCCCATATTTGCTCTGGTCAAAAGTTATGCAATATACACTGCTCAAAAAAATAAAGGAAACACTAAAATAACACATCCTAGATCTGAATGAATGAAATATTCTTATTAAATACTTTTTTCTTGACATAGTTGAATGTGCTGACAACAAAATCACACAAAAATTATCAATGGAAATCAAATT
This sequence comes from Oncorhynchus tshawytscha, assembly GCF_018296145.1. NCBI lineage: Eukaryota > Metazoa > Chordata > Actinopteri > Salmoniformes > Salmonidae > Oncorhynchus > Oncorhynchus tshawytscha. The sequence goes on from NW_024609825.1 coordinate 927,369, forward strand.
TATCAACCCATGGAGGTCTGGATTTGGAGTGACACTCAAAATTAAAGTGGAAAACCACACTACAGGCTGATCCAACTTTGATGTAATGTCCTTAAAACAAGTCAAAATGAGGCTCAGTAGTGTGTGTGGCCTCAACTTGTCTGTATGACCTCCCACCAACGCCTGGGCATGCTCCTGATGAGGTGGCGGATGGTCTCCTGAGGGATCTCCTCCCAGACCTGGACTAAAGCATCCGCCAACTCCTGGACAGTCTGTGGTGCAACGTGGCGTTGGTGGATGGAGCGAGACATGATGTCCCAGATGTGCTCAATTGGATTCAGGTCTGGGGAACGGGCGGGCCAGTCCATAGCATCAATGCCTTCCTCTTGCAGGAACTGCTGACACACTCCAGCCACATGAGGTCTAGCATTGTCTTGCATTAGGAGGAACCCAGGTCCAACCGCACCAGCATATGGTCTCACAAGGGGTCTGAGGATCTCATCTCGGTACCTAATGGCAGTCAGGCTACCTCTGGCGAGCACATGGAGGGCTGTGCGGCCCCTCAAAGAAATGCCACCCCACACCATGACTGACCCACCGCCAAACCGGTCATGCTGGAGGATGTTGCAGGCAGCAGAACGTTCTCCACGGCGTCTCCAGACTCTGTCACGTCTGTCACATGTGCTCAGTGTGAACCTGCTTTCATCTGTGAAGAGCACAGGGCGCCAGTGGCGAATTTGCCAATCTTGGTGTTCTCTGGCAAATGCCAAATGTCCTGCACGGTGTTGGGCTGTAAGCACAACCCCCACCTGTGGACGTCGGGCCCTCATACCACCCTCATGGAGTCTGTTTCTGCCGTTTGAGCAGACACATGTACATTTGTGGCCTGCTGGAGGTCATTTTGCAGGGCTCTGGCAGTGCTCCTCCTGCTCCTCCTTGCACAAAGGCGGAGGTAGCAGTCCTGCTGCTGGGTTGTTGCCCTCCTACGGCCTCCTCCACATCTCCTGATGTACTGGCCTGTCTCCTGGTAGCACTTCCATGCTCTGGACACTACGCTGACAGACACAGCAAACCTTCTTGCCACAGCTCGCATTGATGTGCCATCCTGGATGAGCTGCACTACCTGAGCCACTTGTGTGGGTTGTAGACTCCGTCTCATGCTACCACTAGAGTGAAAGCACCGCCAGCATTCAAAAGTCACCAAAACATCAGCCAGGAAACATAGGAACTGAGAAGTGGTCTGTGGTCACCACCTGCAGAACCACTCCTTTATTGGGGGTGTCTTGCTAATTGCCTATAATTTCCACCTGTTGTCTATTCCATTTGCACAACAGCATGTGAAATTTATTGTCAATCAGTGTTGCTTCCTAAGTGGACAGTTTGATTTCACAGAAGTGTGATTGACTTGGAGTTACATTGTGTTGTTTAAGTATTCCCTTTATTTTTTTGAGCAGTGTATAAGGAATAGAGTGCCATTTGGCACGCACCCTTAGAGAGTTGACTGGCAGATGTGGGCAGAGATGGTGTTTTTATTGCAAGTTCATCATTTCCTATGAGTGTTCCCTCAGGACTGAGTGTGTAAGTGATACTCATGGTATCAGTCCTCTCCTCTGCAGCGCTTGCTCTGTCTTGCTTGTGGCTGAGGTTCTGAGAGCTGCACCCCATCACTCCCTGGTGGAACATGTCAAACCCCGGAGACTGGATCTGTTCAAAAGGATCAGTTCCTTCTGCAAATAAAACTCAAGACAGTGAAACTGAGACTGCTTTCTGCTCTATGTTATGATGGGTGAATAAGAAACCTGAACAGACCATGGGGCTGCAGTTGTTGAGCCATGTAGATACTGGTCTCGCTTTACAGTGTTCATTAACTATAATAACTTGCCATTATACTCATAGCTCTATTTACAGTAAACTGTACCAAAACAAGATAAAGGTTCTGTCAAGGAGAGGCTGTATGCACATCAATATTGACGTTGTGATAGAGCGTGGACACTTATATGTAGTGGGAGTACTATGTGTTTGGTAGGATGTGCCCTCTGCTGTTGAAGAGAACAACTATAGACAACATTCCTTATTAACAGTGCATTCATCTTTAGTGGAGTGTTTGATCCCCACTGATTTAGAGTTGTGGTATCTGTGTGTTTCTGATGGGCCTCATGGTTTATTTCCCCTCTCTATCTGTGTGTACATGGACTGTATGGAGTGCAGGGGGACAGAGGGGAGGAGGGTCAGCCACTGTCAACAAACTTGGGACCGTGAGAAAGATGACATACAATTTTGATTTTGTGTTAAGCCACAGCTGTCAAAATTCACCAGCGGTAAGGGTGCTGTTTTGTGTAATATCAAATGGATTCAAGATCTTGTTAAACTATTGTAACACACCCAACCCATCTGAGGGTGAGGGAGTGGACCTACTGTGTGTGTTGCCACAGTGGCAGTGCCTAGTGTAATCAGCCTGTCAGATGTTTATAGAGCAGGTCTTAGCTGTGGGCTGTGTAGTTAAGGGTGTTACACTGTGGAAGAGGTGGAAACGTAACAGATTAAAGCTTTTGAATGGTTGCCATGGGTGAACCTGTCTGCTGCTCCCAGTGCTGTAAAGTACTTTAGTAAAAATACTTTAAAGTACTACTTAAGAGTTTTTGGAGTTTTTGTACTTTACTTTACTATTTATATTTTGGACAACTTTTACTTTTACTTCACTACATTCCTAAAGAAAATAATGTACTTTTTACTCCATACATTTTCCCTGACACCCAAAAGTACTCGTTACATTTGGAATGTTTACCAGGACAGGAAAATTGTCCAATTCACGCACTTCAAGAGAACATCCCTGGTCATCCCTACTGTCTCTGATCTGGTGGACTCACTGAACCCATGCTTTGTTTATAAATTATGTGTTGGAGTGTGCCCCTGGCTATTTATCTGTAAATTGAAAAAAAAAAAAAATGGTGCCTTCTGGTTTGCATTTAAAATTTTGATACTTAATTACTTAAGTATATTTCAGAAATTACATTTATGAATGAATAACTTAATAGAAAATGACTCAAGTGGGCCTCCCAGGTGGCGCAGTGGTTAAGGGCGCTGTACTGCAGCGCCAGCTGTGCCACCAGAGAATGCCCATTTACATTTGCTTCTTAACACAGTGCGCATCCAACCCGGAAGCCAGCTGCACCAATGTGTCGGAGGAAACACCTGGCAACCTTGGTTAGCGTGCACTGCACCCAGCCCGCCACAGGAGTCGCTGGTTTGCAATGAGACAAGGATATCCCTACCGGCCAAGCCCTCCCTAACCCGGACGACGCTAGGCCAATTGTGCATCGCCCCATAGACCTCCCGGTCACGGCCGGTTACGACAGAGCCTGGGCGCAAACCCAGGGTCTCTGGTGGCACAGCTGGCGCTGCAGTACAGCGCCCTTAACCACTGCGCCACCTGGGAGGTCCACTTGAGTCATTTTCTATTAAGTTATCTTTCAAGTATGACATTTGGGTATTTTTCCCGCTACTGGCTGCTCCAATGTGAAGTCTTGTACTTGAGCTCTCTCCTGGCAGCTGAGTGTCAGGAGGTGTGATTTCTTTCTGCTCTATCCTTTCCTTTCCTGTCTTTTTCTTATTTTCATCTGTTGTTGGAGAGAAAGAACAGCCTGTTGAGAATGGATTTCAGACTGTCCCTTAGACCAACTGGAGGTAGGAACATGGTGTTAAGCCAGGGTACATAGCCGCACTGGTTCGCCTCACATATACAAAAGTAATTGTTTCAAGGAAAAGAGGATCAGGTTGTTGTTTGGTTTGGACGTTGGAAAGACTGGTTCACTTATGACGTTAAGCAATGCGCTCTCATTCGGCTCTCTTCTTGATATTAGAGGCAGATAATAATGAACTTTAAATCTCAATAAGCTTTTATTTTGAATTTTATAGAGGAACATGAGAGTCCACATTTTTGTTGCATCTGTTTGTCGTTCTTTGTCCGCTGCTGGCTGTTGTTTTAGGAGTACTCAGTGTTCACTTCAAAACACAATCCACCACTCCCTTTCAAAGGTCAGGATAAAGTGGGCAATCTGATGGAAAATCTGGCATCCCCATGTTTTCCCCTAACAATGTTCATATCTGGTTTTACTGATGGGCCCCCTGCAGTTCTGTGTTGTGAGTGATGTTGTCTGTCTCCCTCCCCGGTAGTACCCTGTCCAGCTGTATATGATGTTGACTGTCCCCATAGAGATCTTAAAATGATTAGATATAGTGATTCTATATGTAATTCTATGGTTGTCTGTCTCCCTCTCTGCAGTACCCTGTCCAGCTGTATGCACGCGGTGGTGGCTCTGCTCTATCCCTTCTCCTGGCAGCACACCTTCATCCCCGTCCTGCCTGCCTCCATGGTGGACATCGTCTGCTGCCCCACGCCCTTCCTGGTGGGGCTCCTGTCCAGCTCTCTGCCCAAACTCAAAGACCTGCCTGTGGAAGAGGTTGGTACTTCATGTCTCTCTCTCTGGCTTTTCATTTTTGTCTCCCACTGTCTTGCTTGTCTTAGACCAGGTTTAATGTATTGGCTCTATTTCCTCCTCATTCTGCACCTCTGATTGTGTTAGCTTGAGGCTACAGATTAGAGGCTATACCACTGTCACATTCCATCTCTCCATCACGCTGGGCTGGCGATTGGCCTTCCTGTTACTGGTCAGCAGTAAAACGCCCACAACAACCTACAGTATATTACACAGTCAATTACCCTGCTTGTTTTCATTAAACATTTACCCAATGAGGAACTTATATTTCTGGAGAGAATTGCGTAGGTATGTTGATCCTCTTGGCTGATTGGTGCAGCCATGGGACAGATTCAGAAGCATCCGGATATACAGTAACTGGGACATCTCACGAGACAGCTATCATGGTGCTCCTCCCAACCTCCCTCAGAGACCCAGGACCACCCCTGGGTCCAGGATGAAACCACACTCTCTGGATGACTGTCACAGGCTTCTTTGAAAGAATGCTGGACCTTCCAGTGATTCAGAGCATTTTTACCCTCAAACTTTTTTTTAATGTCTATTCATTCAAGCAATACATACCAGAGAGAGTTCTAAATCAGTCTCATGTTAAATTCACAGTCACACATTGAGCAATAGCATTGTGTTTTCGAAAGGTCTGCTCAAACTTGAATTCTCTCAGAGCGCTGAGTGTAATATGACCCGTTTCCTCTGTTTTGCTGCCATGGACACTGTAGGCTCCCTGTATTCAGTATTAGAATTCAAGCCATGAGCTTCCTAGTATTGAGGTGTCAGAGTCCACACACAGTGTGAGGCCTGCTATAGCTATAATTGCCTGTTCAGTGCTGTCCAGCAGTCTCGCTGTGGTCAAAGCCTAACAGGACGTTGACCTGCAGCAGTTTTGTCATCAATTACAGAGGGAGGAGGGAAAGAAGACGTGTCTGTTTCTCTGCTCTCCCAGCTGGACTGTTCTGCAGCATTCTTGGAACGGAGCGCTGATTTGCCAAGGCAGACTGGAAAGAGGGGGAAATCACCAGAATCCATCCTCGTTAAAGTAGCAACAACTCCTCCAGCCTCAACGTGCTGTAGTGTGGCTGACCCTGACCTAAACCCCCAGTGAATGTGGCCTTGGCAGTTGGCAGCTGCTGCAGCCTGCAGGGCCCATGCCAGGGCAGCCTCAGCCCTCAGCTCTGGGGTCTGGCCCCAGTAGGGAGGGAGAGAGGGAGGTTCTGGCTCTCAATAAAAGCCTGGCAGGAGAAGCCATCAGGACTCTTAAAGTCCAGCTCTCTGCTATAACACAGTTAGACCAAGTCAGCAGCATCTGCCCTCAGCCCATGGTGTGTGTGAAAAATACCATCTCACCCTGTCTGTCACACTTGACACAGGGCTTTTAATGGCCTGTCAACAGTATCTGTTGTCTGTTTACATCTGTCTTGATGTTGCTGATCGACTCAATTCAAATTCCCCAAGTATCCTTTGCTGCTTATAAAGATCTCATTTTAACACTGGTATAACACTTCCAACTTCTGGAAGAGCTCGTCTTTCTCTTGATGGAGAGTTTGATTTATTTGTAGAGGGCATTGGTATTCACTTTAAACCACTGTATGCACATGGAAGAAGCCTGGATTTGACTGAAGATTCCTAAATGTGATCGACCACCTTGATTTGGTCTTATGTAGCAACATTTTAAATGTTTTTTTTTATATTGGATAAAAGTAGAGCCTCAGAGGTAGAAAATGGTATATCATACACTGCAGTTTAGGAACAATGGGAAAGTAATTCTACTTTGAAAGTTGATAAACTTGTAACCCCATTTGAGAAATGTTTTGGTACACCTAATGGAGAGCTCTCCTTTGTCTACACCCATTCAGCATTGTACACACCCTCTTAAGCCTTAGCCACACCCATCTCTTTAAGGATTCACATGTGAGGCCATGGCCTAAACAGAGCGACTAGTTTAGTAAACAACCAAAGATTTCATGACTAAAAGTGGTAACAGTACTAGCCTACACTAACAAAAAAACTCCAGGTAAAAATACACTTTATGTAGTCCTTGGCCTATTTCCTAACCTGACTTTGGTGCAGGTCATGTTGTTCTTCACATTACCGTCTCTGGTAAACACACACATGCCCAGGATACAGAAGGTGAAAACAATACAGTGAAATGGTTACTTTCATAGTAAATCAAATCAAATTTATTTATATAGCCCTTCGTACATCAGCTGATATCTCAAAGTGCTGTACAGAAACCCAGCCTAAAACCCCAAACAGCAAGCAATGCAGGTGTAGAAGCACGGTGGCTAGGAAAAACTCCCTAGAAAGGCCAAAACCTAGGAAGAAACCTAGAGAGGATCCAGGCTATGTGGGGTTGCCAGTCCTCTTCTGGCTGTGCCGGGTGGAGATTATAACAGAACATGGCCAAGATGTTCAAATGTTCATAAATGACCAGCATGGTCCAATAATAATAATAATAAGGCAGAACAGTTGAAACTGGAGCAGCAGCACGGCCAGGTGGACTGGGGACAGCAAGGAGTCATCATGTCAGGTAGTCCTGAGGCATGGTCCTAAGGCTCAGGTTCTCAGAGAATTAGAGAGAGCACACTTAAATTCACACAGGACACCGAATAGGACAGGAGAGGTACTCCAGATATAACAAACGGACCCTAGCCCCCCGACGCATAAATACTGGAGGCTGAGACAGGAGGGGTCAGGAGACACTGTGGCCCCATCCGAGGACAGGGCCAAACAGGAAGGATGTAACCCCACCCACTCTGCCAAAGCACAGCCCCCAAACCACTAGAGGGATATCTTCAACCACCAACTTACCATCCTGAGATGAGGCTGAGTATAGCCCACAAAGATCTCCGCCATGGCACAACCCAAGGGGGGCGCCAACCCAGACAGGATGACCACATCAGTGAATCAACCCACTCAGGTGACGCACCCCTTCCAGGGACGGCATGAGAGAGCCCCAGTAAGCCAGTGACTCAGCCCCTGTAATAGGGTTAGAGGCAGAGAATCCCAGTGGAAAGAGGGGAACCGGCCAGGCAGAGACAGCAAGGGCGGTTCGTTGCTCCAGAGCCTTTCCGTTCACCTTCCCACTCCTGGGCCAGACTACACTCAATCATATGACCCACTGAAGAGATGAGTCTTCAGTAAAGACTTAAAGGTTGAGACTGAGTTTGCGTCTCTGACATGGGTAGGCAGACCGTTCCATAAAAATGGAGCTCTATAGGAGAAAGCCCTGCCTCCAGCTGTTTGCTTAGAAATTCTAGGGACAATTAGGAGGCCTGCGTCTTGTGACCGTAGCGTACGTGTAGGTATGTACGGCAGGACCAAATCAGAGAGATAGGTAGGAGCAAGCCCATGTAATGCTTTGTAGGTTAGCAGTAAAACCTTGAAATCAGCCCTTGCTTTGACAGGAAGCCAGTGTAGAGAGGCTAGCACTGGAGTAATATGATCAAATTTTTTGGTTCTAGTCAGGATTCTAGCAGCCGTATTTAGCACCAACTGAAGTTTATTTAGTGCTTTATCCGGGTAGCCGGAAAGTAGAGCATTGCAGTAGTCTAACCTAGTAGCAATATCAAAAACACAAAGTGTCCAGATAAAAATATTTTATAATTATTAGATGACACTTACCTGACACACTTGTCTAAATTGATGGGTCATGTGAAGGAAATGCCTTAACCTCCCCCCATCCTCGTCTAGCTAAGTGGATGGGTCACTATTGTCTAGAAATACAATAGATGGCCGGAATCACCCCCAGACACACCTGGCTAACTTGATGGGTCATGTAATCATCTGGTGAAGTGGAGTCTTTTCTTTAGACATGTAGCTAGCTAGCTAAACAATGAACCGGAAAAATCCCAACTCATACTACGACCAATACAAACATTGTCATAGCTGTAGTATGAATCTGCAGGTAGCTAAAGTTAACCAACTTGGTTCAATGTTAGCTAGCTAACATTAGGCTATAACTAGTAATGCAAATGGCTTTGTGATTCAAATAATATTACAACACATATCATACATGTAACGTTAGATAGCGAACCAGCAAGCTAACGCTCGCTAGCTAGTGAACAGTATGCTTTAACTTGCAATGAAACAACATTCTGACAATTTGAAATGTATAATATCTGAAAATGTAGCTAGACTCTTACCTGTATACATGGATGAACGCTTCATGGCAGACTGGAACCATTTAACTCTGTTTTGTTTGTAGCTACATCTTGTTTGGCCAGTATTGTGTCAAGTCACTCCGGTTCACACTGACCGTGGCCTGTGCAGAAAGTAGCCCATCACTTTTTCCAACTGATCTGTTGATAACGCCTGCTAAATTTAGGGCATCAATGTAGTTGAGAAAAGTTTGAAATCTTTTGCAGTTCTCAATGGCTAACCTTATATCTTTCAAAAACGATGCGGTAGAAAGGACTATCAACACATACTGAACAGCTCAAGTTATAGACAGAAGCATGCTACACGTCAGACCAAACCAAACTCATCTCTCGGCATGTCCAGCCCTTCAATTATCTCAGCCAATCATGGCTAGCAGGATGGTTCCTTTCTTTTTCCATGGCTAAACCAACTCGGCTCATAATTTAACAATTTTATTCATATTTACAGATGGAATACAAGTTTGTTATTAAGGCACATGAAAGTTCACATGTTCCAAAGGCATTTCTGCCATAAATCGCATTTTGATAAACAATGAATGTTTATGTTCAAATGCCTCTCCTGTCAAGTAGTGACGTGCGACATACGCCTAGTTTCCTGAAATGAGTCACAAATATGTGACTTGTTTGTTTCCTTTGCAGGCTTTGATGGTGGACTTGGGAACTGACCGCTTTCTCAGACAGGTTGGTCTCAATTCTCCAGTACCTCACCGTAAACAAAGACTAGAATGTTTATTGTAATATAATATGGACTGATCTTTTGATATTCTTGTTTATTGTCACTAATTAAATTGTTATGTGTGTGAATAGATGGATGATGAGGCCTCGTTGTTGCCACGGAAACTCCAGTCTGCTCTTGAGCTAGCTCTGGAGCAGAGGAATGACATCATCAATCAGGACTCTGACAGCGAGTCAGACGAAGGTGAACGAGGGACACATCGTCACTCTCTACTAAACCGGATGTTACGAGTGTGAATTAGGACAACAAAGCACTGGCCATGTTTCAACCTTGTGAACAAGAACATGTACAGCACATGTCTGGGAGCAATATATTGTCTGTGGAGTGATGAGAACTCCTGGAATGGGTGATTCACCTCACTGAATTGAAGGTTACTGGTGTTCAGAATGTAGTGTTTGTTTAATGTTACGTATGAATACACAATATCAGTTTAACATCAACTCTAAATAACTCTTGTCATTCCAACAAATGTTATAGGCTCTACTTGATTCTCAAGCACAATTCTCAAGCATAAAAAGAGTTCCACTGTAGTTTGTTTTGCTTCTTTCTAGATGTATTGAACATGTATTAAGTGTGTTTCAGTTTCAGCATCATAATACTAACCTATCCTATTTTGTCTGTTTCTGTAGAGTGTAACTCCTTGAACAGCCTGGTGTCGGAGGCCTTCATCCGTTTCTTCCTGGAAACCATCGGCCACTACTCCCTGTTCCTCACCCAGAGCGAGCGAGGAGAACGCATTTTCCAGCGCGAGGCCTTCCGCAAGTCTGTGGCCTCCAAGAGCATCCGTCGCTTCCTGGGGGTCTTCATGGAGTCCCAAATGTTTGCTGGGTTCATCCAAGACCGGGAGCTGCGGAAATGCCGGGCCAAAGGTAGAGCAAACCTACAATGACACTGTCAGTCCACCCTACACAACAGTCTGTAATGGAATGGTCCTGTCTACTTGTTAAGAGATAATAACGTTAAGTGTGTCCTGTCCTCCTAAAATTTATTCATTGTAGTTCATCATAACACAAATAATATGTCAACTGTAATGATTGGTAGAAATCCTCTTTAGAGGTAGGCACTGTCACCCCTCACTTTTCCGCCAAAGTATTCCAAAATCCCTAAAGGGATCTTCTCAAACCTGTGTTGGTACGGCCCTCTCGTTGACAACGGTTCTAGCTGGGTATTCAGTGCCATCTCCTGGCCACGTAGTGAAGGGTATTTCCCCCCATACCAAAACATGCTTTCTCTGATATACTGCACTGTAACATTACCCCACAATAAAAAAAAAGCCTTGCAGAAGTATTCATCCCCCTTGGTGTTTTTCCTATTTTGTGGCATTACAACATGTATTTAAATAGATTTGATTTGGATTTCATGTAACGGACATACACAAAATAGTCCAAATTGGTGAAGTGAAATGAAAAGAATAACTTAAAAAATAAAAATCATTAAAAGTGATGTGTGCATATGTATTCACCCCCTTTGCTATGAAGCCTCTAAATAAGATCTGGTGTAACCAATTACCTTCAGAAATCACATAATTAGTTACATAAAGTCCACCTGTGTGCAATCTAAGTGTCACATGATCTGTCACATGATCTGAGTATATATACACCTGTTCTGAAAAGCTCCAGAGTCAGCAGCACCATGAAGACCAAGGAGCTCTCCAAACAGGTCAGGGATAAAGTTGTGGAGAAGTACAGATCAGGGTTGGGGTATAATTTTTGGTATCAGAAACTTTGAACATCCCACTGAGCACCATTAAATCCATTATTAAACAATGGAAAGAATATGGCACCACAACAAACCTGCCAAGAGATGGCAGCCCACCAAAACTCTTGGACCAGGCAAGGAGGGCATTAATCAGAGCGGCAACAAAGATACCAAAGATAACCCTGAAGGAGCTGCAAAGCTCCACAGCTGAGATTGGCGTATCTGTCCATAGGACCACTTTAAGCTGTACACTCCACACAGCTGGGATTTATGGAAGAGTGGACAGAAAAAAGCCTTTGCTTAAAGAAAAAAATAAATAAACACATTTGGTGTTTGCCAAAAGGTATCTGAGACTCCCCAAACATATGGAAGAAGGTACGACTAAAATGTAGCTTCTTTGCCATCACGGAAAACGCTATGTCTGGGGCAAGCCCAACACCAAGTATTTGGTTCTAAATTAAGTATCAAAAGTATAACTCATTTTAAATTCCTTCTATTAAGCATTTTCTTATTTTTAAAATGTGTGGCTAGCCCTCCAACACTCACATTTACAAAAGATTCATTTGTGTTTAGTGAGTCTGCCAGATCAGAGGCAGAAAGGATGACCATGTGTTGTCTTTAAGTGTGTGAATTTGGATGAATGTGAATGTTCCTGTCCTGCTGCTACACATTCAAAATGTAACAAGTACTTATGGATGTCAGTTAAAATGTATGGAGTAAAGTACATTTTCTTTAGGAATGTAGTAAAGTAACTAGTCAAATGGAAATGGTGAAGTACAAATACCCCAAAAAAACAACGTAAGTAAAAATACTTTACAGTACTACTTAAGTACTTTACACCACTGGTAATTACCTCATGTTATTCTGCCATTTTGTTGTGTTTCTGTCAGGACTCTTTGAGCAGAGGGTGGAGCAGTACCTGGAAGAGCTACCAGACACAGAGCAGAGTGGAGTGAACAAGTTCCTCAAAGGGCTAGGTGAGTTCTCAAATAAAATAGAATCTGCACTTAAAAAAATTCTCGCCTCAACAGACCTTACCTGTCCACTTTACTGCTGGGACAAATTGTAACCTGACTTAAAATGTAGGATGACACACAGTTTTGTTCTAAAAGAAGCCTATTCATATTTGGCAATGATGTAGTAATGAGCACCATGTTGTCCAGGGTTCCCCAACTGGTGGAAATTGTAAGCTGTTTTATTGTTGGACCTAAAAGACTGTATAAACCAGCAAATCAGCTATAAGTGGTTTTATTTTTGGAAATCTGTTCCAAAGGATTCCCATGCATTAGAGATGTGATCGTATACAAATGTAAGCAATGTTCAAAATTATGTTTTAGTCAAATATGTTATATGTTTGGGATTTTTGCAGTCTACAAATGATTTGTAATTATGTTCCGGCCACCTAACCATCCGCTCAAGAAAAAATCAGTTCGCAGCTGAATGTAGTTGATGATCCCTGATGTAGTCCAAAACCACGATTCCATCTGCGGCACTACATCATTTCCCTGACAGAGATCACATTCACAGTAAACGCTGCAGATGTCAGCTCAATTGGAAAATTTCATGGAAGTGTGTTAAAGGTTTACATGACGTGAACAGTTCTTACTTGCATTTTGTTTGTCTTTTAGGAAGTAAAATGAAGTTTCTTCACAAAAAGAACTGAGGAAACCTGCTACTTAATAACCAAATACCGGAGCATGAAAGCGTGTTCTACTGCAAACAGAAGATCTGATACACCCAAAACTCTGTATTTTATTGACTTGTTCACTTGTTTGTCTATCAGAAACATCAATGAAATGTCAAAATGTTGTACATATTTCACTGTAAACTGGCTGTGATACCCTCCAATGTAGCTTGATTGTTAGGTGTCTGGTACCTTTTGTGAGGTTAGTTACAGTAGGACGGTACAGAGTGAATGTGCCTTTGTTTCTGATTAACCACTGACATTAAAGCATGCTTGAGAAGAACATGATCAGACTGAGTGAATGCAAGCTGATGTCTGGTGGATGTACAGTTATGTTTTGTAGTTTAGATCATCGTTGTCCTGTCTTTTTGCTGAATGAGAGCTGTAAATTCCACACCTGGTTGGGAGGATTTGTACATGCATTAACACATGAAGAAAATGATTGTAAATGTTTAAAACATGGATTGCTTTGTAAAATTCAGTAATTAAACAAGACTTCAAACGATTGGATTCTTAACTTTTTTATGTGTTACTGTTCAGAGGAAACAGAACTTCATCAGCAATTATAGGAAGCGAGGTCAGTGAACAAGGTCATTGTTCCTCTTTAGGTGGAACCCAGGTGGCTCTGTACAGACGGCGGTTGGATCACACATTTTAAAGAAGTCAAACACTCAAAACAGATTTAAGTAAGCTTCCAAGTCAGCAGAGCTGATAAAAGCATGGCAGTGACAGCCACTGGAGTGATGTGTGAGGACATAATTGGGTTATTGGCAGCATGTGGTAGCTATGTCTGCCTTTTGGGATTCCACCCCAACTACAGTTGGGTGCTGTGGGGGACTTGTCATTGAGTTGTCAGACATGACGTCTAGTGATTTTATATGTTTTGGCAAGGAATGGAACAACAATCTGGAACTGAATAAATGAGTAACTTGTCAATTTTGGGTGCCTATAAATGCATTTGTGGGTCATGAGTATATTAGTCAATACTAGCCCAGAACATGTGTACAGAGATGAAATTGTCACTGAGTGTGTATTTGGGTAATTGACCAGTGTACAGGAAGGCCATTCAGTGAATAAGATGTTTATGTTCTAGCTCTATCTGTCAAAGACAACTGAGGAACAGAGGGTGTCAGGATGAGACAGGACTAACAGGTTAGGTATACAGAAAGTAGTCAGACCCCTTGAGTTTTTCCATATTTTGTTACGTTAAACCCTTCTAAAATGTGTCAAATTTCATCAATCTACACACAATACCCAAATGACAAAGCAAAAAAAAGTTTTAGACATTTTTGAAAATGTATTAATAAAAATACAGAAATGTAGCCTTATTTATTCAGTATTCAGACCCTTTGCCATGAGACTTGAAATTGAGCCTCAGGTGCATCTTGTTTCCATTGATCATCCTTGAGATGTTTCTACAACTTTATTGGAGTCCACTTGTGGTACATTCATTGGACATGATTTAGAAAGGCACACACCTGTCTATGTAAGGTCCCAAAGTTGACAGTGCATGTCAGAGCAAAAACCAAGCCATGAGGCTGAAGGAATTGTCTGTAGAGCTCCGAAACAGGATTGTCTTGAGGCACAGATCTGGGGAAGGGTACCAAAACATTTCTGCAGGTTTGAAGGTACCCAAGAACACAGTGGCCTCCAATCACTCTTAAATAGAAGTTGTTTGGAACCACCAAGACTCTTCCTAGAGCTGGCCGCCTGGCCAAACTGAGCAATCGGGGAAAGGGCCTTTGTCCTCGTCTTGTTCCATGTATATATCTTTTTAAATCTTTTTTATTTGCATGTCTTTTTATATTTTTCTAAACCTCAACTTCAGAATACACTCCTGCAACCCGCCTCGCCCAATGTTGTGTGGATCTGCTTTTTTCTAAAGTATTTTTCTTTACTTTTGAACCGGAACCCCAACAGGAGCTACTAGCTAGTAGTCAGCTAACCACTGCTAGCGGTCATCAGGTAATCAGCTAACATTTTAGCTCGGAAAACTCTCGCCAGTTGGCACGATGTGATTCAAACCAGAGCATACTGGACTTATTTTCGCTCCATATCCCCGGATTCCTATCGCAAGCTCTGAACCTTTTCACCTGGATCATCGCAGCTAGCTAGCTGCAATCCGAATGGCTACTCCTGGCTAATGTCTCTGTCCTGAATCAAGCACAATGCTTGCCATGCTGGAGCTAGCCCATGCTAGGCCCATCTCCCCTACTTATTTTGCCAATTAGCCTGGACCCCTCTTACTACACGGAGCCCTGCTTATCCATCACGACTGGACTACCGACGTATTCTTTCCGAGTTTTTTTTTTTCAACAGGCCCCTCCGTCGCGACGTCCCCTGAATGTCCATCTGCTAGTCTGCTAACCGCAGCCAACTAGCTGTCTAGAGCATATTGGACTGTTAGCTGAAGAGATCCATCGGTCAATTTATTGGGCCACTATACCTATTTTGTCAATTGGACTGGACCCCTTTACTACACGGAACCCTACTAATCCATCACGACTGGTCTGTCGACGTGACCGCACGAGGAGGCTCAACACGAGGAGGCTATAACAGAATTCTTCCGTCGCGATGTCCCTCTAAGGCCCTTCTGCTAGCTTGCTATCCCCGGCATGCTAACTGTCTGAATCTCTGTGTCTCCAGCCAGCCTAACTACTCACTGGACCCTATGATCACTCGGCTACGCATGCCTCTCCCTAATGTCAATATGCCTTGTCCATTGCTGTTCTGGTTTGTGATTATTGTCTTATTTCACTGTAGAGCCTTCAAGCCCTGCTCAATATGCCTTAGCTAATCCTTTAGGTCCACCTCACATATGTGGTGACATCACCTGGTTTAAATGATGTTTCTAGAGAAAATATCTCTCTCATCACTCAATGCCTAGGTTTACCTCCACTGTATTCACATCCAACCATACCTTTGTCTGTACTTTATGCCTTGAATCCATTCTATCGTGCCCAGAAACCTGCTCCTTTTACTCTCTGTTCCGAACGTACTAGACGACCAGTTCTTGTAGCCTTTAGCCGTACACTTATCCTACTCCTCCTCTGTTCCTCTGGTGATGTAAAGGTTAATCCAGGCCCTGCAGTGTCTAGCTCCACTTCTATTCCCCAGGTGCTCTCATTTGTTGACTTCAGTAACCGTAAAAGCCTTGATTTCATGCATGTTAACATTAGAAGCCTACTCCCTAAGTTAGTTTTATTCACTGCTTTAGCACACTCTGCCAACCCGGATGTCCTAGCCGAGCCTGAATCCTGGCTTAGCAAGACCACCAAAAACCCTGAAATTTCCATCCCGAACTATAACATTTCCGACAAGATAACACTGCCAAAGGGGGCGGAGTTGCAATCTACTACAGAGATAGCCTGCAGAGTTCTGTCTTACTATCCAGGTCTGTACCCAAACAATTCGAGCTTCTACATTTAAAAATCCACCTTTCCAGAAACAAGTCTCTCACCGTTGCCGCTTGCTATAGACCACCGTCTGCCCCCAGCTGTGCCCTGGACACCATATGTGAATTGATTGCCCCCCATCTTTCTTCAGAGCTTGTGCTGCTAGGTGACCTAAACTGGGACATGCTTAACACCCCGGCCATCCTACAATCTAAGCTCGATGCCCTCAATATCTCACAAATTATCAATGGACCTACCAGGTACAACCCCCAAATCCGTAAACACGGGCATCCTCATATACAGTGCCTTGCGAAAGTATTCGGCCCCCTTGAACTTTGCGACCTTTTGCCACATTTCAGGCTTCAAACATAAAGATATAAAACTGTATTTTTTTGTGAAGAATCAACAACAAGTGGGACACAATCATGAAGTGGAACGACATTTATTGGATATTTCAAACTTTTTTAACAAATCAAAAACTGAAAAATTGGGCGTGCAAAATTATTCAGCCCCTTTACTTGCAGTGCAGCAAACTCTCTCCAGAAGTTCCGTGAGGATCTCTGAATGATCCAATGTTGACCTAAATGACTAATGATGATAAATACAATCCACCTGTGTGTAATCAAGTCTCCGTATAAACGCACCAATACTTTCGCAAGGCACTGTATATCCTCCTAACCAACTTGCCCTCCAAATACATCTCTGCTGTCTTCAACCAAGATCTCAGCGATCACTGCCTCATTGCCTGCATCCGTAATGGGTCTGCGGTCAAATGACCACCCCCATCCCTGTCAAACGCTCCCTTAAACACTTCAGCGAGCAGGATATTGACCTCATCCCATCAATAGAGGATGCCTGGTCGTTCTTTAAAAGTGCCTTCCTCACCATCTTAAATAATAAGCATGCCCCATTCAAAAAATGTAGAACCAGGAACAGATATAGCCCTTGGTTCACTTCAGACCTGACTGCCCTTGACCAGCATAAAAACATCCTGTGGGGTACTGCATTAGCATCGGATAGCCCCCGTGATATGCAACTTTTCAGGGAAGTTAGGAACCAATATACACAGGCAGTTAGGAAAGCGAAGGATAGCTTTTTCAAACAGAAATTTGCATCCTGTAGCACAAACTCCAAAAAGTTCTGGGACACTGTAAAGTCCATGGAGAATAAGAGCACCTCCTCCCAGCTGCCCACTGCACTGAGGCTAGGAAACACTGTCACCACCGATAAATACACTATAATTGAGAATATCAATAAGCATTTTTCTACGGCTGGCCATGCTTTCCACCTGGCTAACCCTACCCCGGTCAACAGCCCTGCACCCCCACAGCAACTCACCCAAGCCTCCCCCATTTCTCCTTCACCCATATCCAGATAGTTGATGTTCTGAAAGAGCTTCAAAATCTGGACCCCTACAAATCAGCCGGGCTAGACAATCTGGACCCTCTCTTTCTAAAATGATCTGCCGAAATGGTTGCAAACCCTATTACTAGCCTGTTCACCCTCTCTTTCGTATCGTGTGAGATTCCCAAAGATTGGAAGCTGCCACTGTCATCCTCCTCTTCAAAGGGGGAGACACTCTATGACTCTATGCACACAGCCAAGACAATGCAGGAGTGGCGTCAGGACAAGTTTCTGAATGGCCTTGAGTGGCCCAGCCAGAGCCTGAACTTGAACCCAATTGATCATCTCTGGAGAGACCTGAAAATAGCTGTGCAACAACGCTCCCCATCCAACCTAACAGAGCTTGAGAGGATCTGCAGAGAAGACTGCAACAAACTTGCCAAGCTTGTAGCGTCAAACCCAAGAAGACTCAAGGCTTTAATTGCTGCCAAAGGTGCTTCAACAACATACTGAGTAAAGGGTCTGAATACTTTTTATATTTGATAAATTTGCAAAAATTTCAAAAAAACTGTTTTTGTTTTTTCATTATGTGGTATTGTGTGAATATATATCAGTTCCAATGTTGTGGAACAGTGTAAGAGGATGCAGTTTGATGTGAGATTTCAGATGGGAAGTACCGTTTTTCCCGAAGAAATATACGCATGTAAGTCTCACGATCAAACACGAGACTTTGTAACTCCAAAATATTTGAGCTGGACAAAACAGCGACATCCAATGGATGGAGAGGGAACAGCCTGCCCTATATGGCGATGATCAGGTTAAGGTAAAAACCTCAAGCTTTGGTCATACTTGACTTGTGACAGCCCTTCGCTATCGTAGGGTAGGCCTAGGTGAGTATATTCTGTATCGCAGTGAATATACCAGTAGCCTACAGTCCAAATCAAATTCGTAAACATGGTCATAATAATAATATAGCCTGTCCTAGTACACTACGTGCGCACTGACACTGAAAGCAATTGTCATCACATAACGGTAGTTGATATTGTCTGACTGAACCTTACGGACGTACTGCCAAAGCGAAAGTTATTGCGTTTGAGGTATGTTATGAGCAACTATTGTGTTTTGTATCTTAAAAACGATATTCTAATGCATGATCTATTGGACAGCAATACATGCGTAAATAATCGAATGGATTTAGGTGCGGCTCTGTTGACTATTGAGTAGCTCAAATTATGCGCATCCTCCGATACTGTATGTGAGCCAAGATTTCAGCAATGTCATATAAACAACAAATCAATACCAGTTAGGTTACCATTATATGTTGATTACAGCAGGGAATGCGTCAATATAATTAGACTAGATTCTGTTACGTAATCTATCTGTCTAATTTGAAAGTCAATCATTCACCTGCTCCTTGTCTAACATGATGAAAATCAGATATTTGCACATAGCCTACTGGAATGATAGCTCAGCCATGTATCATAACTTGTTTTACTTTTAACAACTTGATATTTTACAAAAAATGGTTGAAACAACAGCAACCACGTTTGCGTTCATTGTTCAGGCTCAATACACAATTGATTTACATGATGACAATGATAGGTTATCAGTGAGTGACATTGACCCCAGTTAAGTGTTAGTGTGGCCAATCTGTATAAAATAGGGCAATAATACAATAATTTCTCCACACATTGATTCCATATTGGGAGGTTTAAAAGATAATTATGCAGTAATTGCATATCCACATATTATAGCTCTTATTGCCAGCAGAAACATGAACAAGCTGGGAAGTGTGTAGTCCCCCGAGCATACAGGGCCTCCCGAGTGGCACAGCGGTCTAAGGTACTGCATCGCAGTGCAAGAGGCGTCACTACAGATCCGCGTTTGATCCCGGGCTGTATTACAACCGTACGTGATCGGGTGTCCCATAAGGCGGCGCAGAACTGGCCCAGCGTCGTCCGGGTTAGGCGAGAGTTTGGCCGGGGGGGTGGGGGCTTTATAAGTAGGTAATCATTGTGAATAAGAATTTGTTCTTAACTGACTTGCCTAGTTAAATAAGAAAATATAATAATAATTCCAGGGAGGTGTTAGTGAAACACAGGGAGGTGTTGCACTGCTATAAAGCTGTTATTGACAGACAGCCAGGGAGTGGTGCTCACATTCCTTCTCACAGGAAACGCAGCAGCTCTCAGAGAGCCCCCTCAGCACTCATCATCACTCAATAGAAAGACCTAATACATGGATGGTGCATCAGGATTAGGGGTCATAATGTAAAGAAAAGTAGCCTAAACACATTCAGATACATACAGTGCCTTCAGAAAGTATATACACTCCTTGACTTTCTCCTAATTGTTTTGTGTTACAGCCTGAATTGAAAATGTATTACATTTAGATTTTTTGGTCAGTAGCCTACACACAATACCCTATAATGTCAAAGTGGAATTATGGTTTTCAAAATTTTTTTTTTACAAACACCATAGACCTACATATACCTAGACATACCAAAACCCCATAGAATTACAAAAAAACATAGGGTAAAAAAAACGAAACAGACATTAAATATCCCTTTGAGCATGGTGAAATTATTAATTACACTTTGGATAGTGTATCAATACTCCTAGTCATTACAAAAATACAGGTGTCCTTCCTAACTCAGTTGCTGGAGAGGAAGGAAACTGCTCAGGGATTTCACCATGAAGTCAATGGTGACTTTGAAAAAGAGTTACAGAGTTTATGGCTATAATAAGAGAAAACTGAGGATGGATCAACAACATTGATTCAGGACATGACGTTAATTGCATTCCCAATTTTTTTGCATTATTACTTTAGTGCCTTGTTGCAAACAGGATGCATGTTCTTGAATATTATTATTCTGTAAAGGCTTCCTTCTTTTCACTCTAATTTAGGTTAGTATTGTGGAGTAACTGCAAATTGGTATGTTTGGGGAAAGTCCAATGCAACACATTACTGAGGACCACTGTCCATATTTCTAGCATAGTGTTGGCTGCATCATGTTATGGGTATGCTTGTAATGTTGAGGACTGGGGTTACAAAAGAAATAGAACAGAGCTAAGCACAGGCAAAATTCTAGCGGAAAACCTGGTTCAGTCTGCTTTCCACCAGACACTGGGAGATTAATTCACCTTTCAGCAGGACAATAACCTAAAACACAAGGCCAAGGCCTACACTGGAGTTGCTTACCAAGAAGATAGTGAATGTTCTTATGTGGCCAAGTTACAGTTTTGACTGAAATCTACTTGAAAGTCTTGGCAAGACCTGAAAATGGTTGTCTAGCAATGATCAACAACCCATTTGACAGAGCCTGAAGAATTTTTAAAAGAATAAAGGGAAAATATTGCCCAATCCAGTTGTGGAAAGCTCTTAAAGACTCACCCAGAAAGCCTCACTGCTGTAATCACTGCTAAAGGTGCTTCTACAAGGTATTGACTCAGGGGTGTGAATACTTATGTTAATTAGATATTTCTGTATTTAATTTTCAATACATTTGCAAAAAATTCTAAAAACATCTTTTCACTTTGTCATTGTGGGGTATTGTGTGCAGATGGGTGAGAGAAAACAATCCATTTTATCCATTTTGAATTCAGACAGTAACACAAGAAAATGTGGAATAAGTCAAGGGGTAGGAATTCTCTCTGAAGGCACTGTTTCACTGTGTACATGGATTCACTATGCCTGATTTTGAACAGAGGACCGCAAGAGTACCTTCAGTGAGGAGAGTGCTCAAATGATTTAAATTATGCATATCTTTTATGATTTTTTTATATGCTATTATCATTAATTCAATACGGATACATCTGTACCCCAAGGCAGATTCCAAAGAAGAGTATTGAACACATTTTTCTCCTGTAGGCCATATAATGAGTTATGGACTTAAAATGGGTTACTGTGAACTTGACAGTAGCTTCCAGGCAGCTCGGTGGCAAGTAAAGTTCTGTATTTCATATTACAGTATTATTTATACTGTAATATAAATACGGTATCAAAGCAAGTGCTGTGTAATGACACACAGTACAATACCGCTCTAATGTACTGTAAAAAAGTAAATGCTACCGTAATCGGAAAATAATGAATGGATGAATGAAATCAATATAGGGAGTGGTTTGTATTTCACAGTATTATACAGTAATTACAAGGGATTGGTGCAAACAGGTTGGCTGCTAGGTAAAGTGTTTACACATGACAGTATATTCATGAATATTTTGTGTTTTATATCACTTGCTCTTCTAGAGGCCTTAACAAAGGCTTCCAAACTGGCAGCGACTACAGGGCCAAACAGACCAAAAGGACATGGCAAAATGCTCAACTATTTTAGGTTTTAGACTTGCTGCCACTCCAATCTGTCCCATATGCAAATTGATGGGGCAAATTAGTACAGCCTTCTCACTCACGGGTGCAACCAATATAGCCTATGACAAGGCGTTCCCATAAATACACGATATGACCAAAAGTATGTGGACAGAGGGGGAACAATAATAATTTGATGAATCCATTTAACTGATGCGAATTCAGAATTTGGATATTAGTGAGGATGATACTGTATTAATCTCTCAGTGTTCATATGAGAGCCTATTGTTACTAGATAATGAGAAGGTATTCATCTACAGTTATATATACCGCAGCAGGTTGGTGGCGCCTTAATTGGGGTGGAGGGGCTCATGGAATGATATCAAACACATGGTTTCCATGTGTCTGATGCCATTACATTCACTCCGTTCTAGCCATTATAATGAGCCGTCCTCCCCTCCTCAGCCTCCACTGATATATACACTACATGACCAAAAGTATGTGGACACAGTATGTGCTCGTCGAACATCTCATCCCAAAATCATGGGCATTAATATGGAGTTGGTCCCCCCTTTGCTGCTAGAACAGCCTCCACTCTTCTGGGAAGGCTTTCCACTAGATGTTGGAACATTGCTGTGGGGACTTGCTTCCATTCAGCCACAAGAGCATTAGTGAGGTCGGGCATTGAAAGGTGTTCGATGGGTTGAGGTCAGGGCTCTGTGCAGGCCAGCTAGTCAAGTTCTTGCACACCGATCTCGACAAACCTTTTCTGTATGGACCTCGCTTTGTGCTTGGGGGCATTGTCATGCTTAAGCAAGAAAGGGCCTTCCCCAAACTGTTGCCACAAAGTTGGAAGCACAGAATCGTCTAGAATGTCATTGTATGCTGTAGCATTAAGATTTCCTTTCACTGGAACTAAGGGGCCCGAATCATGAAAAACAGCCCCAGACCATTATTCCTCCTCCAACCAAACTTTACAGTTGGCACTATGCATTCAGCCAGGTAGCATTCGCCTGGCATCCGCTAAACCCGCACTGCCAGGTGGTGAAGCGTGATTCATCACTTAAGAGAATGTGTTTCCGCTGCTCCAAAGTCCAATGGCAGCAAGCTTTACCCCACTCCAGTTGGCATTGCGCATGGTGATCTTAGGTGTGCGGCTGCTCGGCCATTGAAACCCATTTCATGAAGCTCCCTACGGACAGTTATTGTGCTGACATTGCTTCCAGGACAGATGCGCTGCGCGCTTCAGCATCAGCTGTCCCATTCTGTGAGCTTGTGTGGCCTATCACTTCGTGGCTGTGTCATTGTTGCTCCTAGACATTTCCAATTCACAAAAACAGCACTTACAGTTGGAAAGGTGGCATTCTATGACGGTGCCACGTTAAAAGTCACTGAGCTCTTCAGTACGGCCATTGTACTGTCAATATTTGTCTATGGAGATTGCATGGCTGTGTGCTCGATTGTATACACCTCACAGCAACTGGTGTGGCTGAAATAGCCAAATCCACTAATTTGAAGGGGTGTTCACATACTTTTGTATATATAGTGTATGTTAACAAGCCAGAAACAACAATACCATGCACCCACTAGTGGTCAAAAGGTTTTTTGTGCTCCAAAGATATGGTACTGTATTCTGTGGGGTGGAATTATAGTACCATTAGAAATACAGCACTTCTTTCCCCGCCCACAATATTGTCCACAATGCACCATAATTTACAGTATGCTGCAGTAAAACATTTCAGAGTATTGATAATACCCAAAATGACCCTATAATTTACAGTTTACCATTACAGTGTACAGTACAGGAAGTGGTTGAGGGGTTTGGGCAGAGAAGTCATGAATATTTACAGTTGCTATGTAGATAATTGTCAGATCAGGGAAGTGACATTGGAGTGGTTTTTCACTTGGATCCCATCACCTCAGTGTTAATGGATGTTACATAGGTGTGCTTTCAGGGGAGACATCACCAGTGAAGTTTCTATTATTGTGACATCTCTAGAGATGTCATGCTTTCAGGCTGCCTTTTATCCAGTACCAACCTCACTTAGCAGGGCAGGAGAGCTGTCCCTCACAGAGAGGTATAGTGCTAACACCTTTCTGGTTTAAAAGCAAAATGGGGAGTATGAAAGGGAAGGAGGGGGGTTTAAAAAGCAGGAGAGCTGAGTGAACAAGAGGCGGGGTCCGCTAGGTTTGACTAATTGTGTTTTAAAGTGGGTCTTTGAGCACACAATGGGGAATGGGATGGTTTTTAGCTCCCCTGTGAAGCACCAGAGGATGAGAAAGTTGTCAGATTTGTAGGTCAGACTGCAGGGGTTGGTGTTAGGCAGACTCAGAGCAGCAGAAATGATGGTGTTTTGATCGTGATTTTACATAGTGAGGGTGTCTTACTACTCTTTGCCACAACTCTGTCTACATTACAGCAACGGGAGGAGTCATATCCCCCCTTCTAATAGTGTCACTATTTGCTGATACATTTTAAGACAGTTACAACATGATCCTCCTCTCCAGTACTGTATATGGATTGTCTTTCCAGCCATGAAGTTAGTTTTGTTTCCTTGCAGTGTGCCATTCCTTCTCTTCTGCAATACTGTGATAAAGATCTTAATTGATTTCATCATTTTAGAGAGAATAGCAGGAGTGTTTCCTACTCCCATCTGGTGCTCATCAGAGCCTGACCCGGTTATGGTGTGCTACGTGAGCATGTGTGGCTCCAGAGGGACCTGTCCCTTCCTTGTGCTGATACAGGGATGTAGAAGGAGGTCACCAGCAGCCCACCACAACCCAGCCCACCACAGCCCAGCTCACTACAGCCCATCCCATCCCATCCCAGCCTGCTCCACTCCTGTTTGCAGTGCTTACAATTCCCTCCAACATTGTAGGTCATTCGGCCTCTCCTTCCATTTTGGGAAGGGCTTCCGGGGATATTTCGCCCTAGAAAAAAAATAATTATCGTATCTCCCTAATTCCCAATTATTATGCACAGGCTTATTTAAGAAAAAGGATTATATGTTTTGTGTGTTAGAGGATGGATTTGAATTTGACACTCCTCTACTTCTGTTCTGTGAGGAGTCCTACAGACAGATGAACCAGGCGAGGAGAGGAGAGGAGAGGAGAGCTCAGCACGCAGGCTGTCATGTAAGCCATATTCTCTGGGGCCACCTCTTGGTGCACGTTGCTTCCTGCCGCAGGTAAAAGCGTCAGTGTGAGTGCTGTGTGTGAGCGTCAGACTGTGCTGTCCTCTCCCTCCCACAGCGAGAGCAGCTCTGCTGGGTACCAGCTCTACCGTTCACCAGAGGACACATTACCCCACTGCTGACATGGAGAAGGTAAGGCGTTCAACGTTCTATTAACATTCCTATGACACGGCTGACATTACCTCAACTCTCTTTTTTCCCCACAAGTAGATTTTCTATTCTACTATTGTTTGTGCCTCTGTGTGTAGAGGCAATTGCAGAAATAGAATGAATGTATATGCGTGGACTTATTATTTGCTGTCTTAGCCCGAGGGTATTCAGACCCTCTCAAGTCTTTGATGTACTTCAGTGTATTTCTAACGAAGTGAATATGAATTATTTTCCAAATAACTATAATGTTAACTGTTAACTGTAATGTGATGAGGATGAAGAGATACACAACACGTTCTAAAAGAAGAAAGGATCATCCTGTGGAATTGGCATGACTTCAGTATGACCTGTTTTGTGATATTGTTGCAGCTGTATTTTGATATGTGATTTCAGTACATTTGATTTGAATGTGCACTTCATTCTGTGCTACGAGTTGTCTTTAAGCTGCATTAAAAGGGAAATGAATCAGCTGGTTGAGCAGCTTGTGTTTGTGACTCAACATGGCTTCATTTTGAGGAACTTGATCGAATGCATCTAACATTCTCTGGGAATAGCTCAGAATGTGTGAGCATCGACACAAGTAACCGCTCTGAGGAGTGTGATTTAGCCCAAAGTACAGAGGGAGGTAACACTAATACTTCTGACATATGTCACCCCATCTTTATATCAGACGACCTTGTTGTTTTGTGTGTGTGCTTGTGTGCGTGCGTGCTTGGTGTGTGTCAATATATGACAGGTCTTCTCTGTGTGTGGCAGCGTTGCTCAGAGTGCCCAGAGCCCAGGCTAGCCCAGAGCTTGTGTACATTCTGCAACAAGTGGCTGTGCTACCAGTGCACAGACATGCATCAGCACCAGAGAGCCACCCCTCAGTGCTCAGACCTGCACCAACACCAGAAGCCCACTACCCAATGTGTCGACCTGCACCAGAGGGACCAGATGGCCCCCAGCTCCCTGCCTCCACCCGAACCAGGCAAGCATCTCTCTGTCCCAGACAGGTTCTCCCATCCCTCACTGTCTCTCCAGTCTCCACATCCAAGTGTCTCTGGCCGGTTGGGTGGAGATGGGCTTCGTTTCCCCGGGGTCGTCACCAGACCTGTTTGTGTTTCTTTGTTTCAACTTTTCCCATGTCTGTTTGTTAATCATGTCTCAGTAGGAATGATTGTGATGAATTATGCATGCAGCCTGTAATGGTTGGTGGTACAGTAATGGTTCCTGCAGACCCTTATGTATTACAATTCCTTTTATCATGTGGCCCACATTCAGAGAGTGAACACTGAGAATGACACTATTTTTGTAGCAACAGTGTTATATTATTCGTGGATGCTGAAAAGTACGTTTCTAGGTCTCTACTCTTGGATGCTAAAAGGCGAAGTCATACTGTAACTCTGTGATCACATATCACCTCTATTGCCACCTCTAAGTGTTGCTGTCTTAGTGTGTCAGTGTTTTGTTTTGGTGTTTTGGTGAGAACATCAGTTTGAAGTGTTGCGGGTGAGAAAGCGTAGCTCTGCAGGCAGGATGTGGTCACTCAGCATTTAGCACTGGGGCTGTGCTATGCAGCGCACAATAGGCCTTGTGGAGAGCATTGTGCAAAAGGCACTGCTCATTGGAGTGGTGTGTCCAGCAGAGTGCAGTAGGGTTGTGTTCAGCGGATAGCTATGTTCAGCAGAGACTTTAGTCAGGCTCTGTGGGCCTGTGTGCAGCAGTTTGCAGTGATGTGCTTGTTATTTTATAGGGTTGTGTTCAGCAGATAGCTATGTTCAGCTGAGACTTTAGTCAGGCTCTGTGGGCCTGTGTGCAGCAGTTTGCAGTATGAACTGTGATGTGATTGTTATGTTATAGGGTTGAGTTGAGCGCTTTACTGTTCTGTTGAGTCAGTGTTTAGTTGACTGTACTAACTAGGGCCATGCTTAGCTGTGTGTGTGTGTGTGTGTGTGTGTGTGTGTGTGTGTGTGTGTGTGTGTGTGTGTGTGTGTGTGTGTGTGTGTGTGTGTGTGTGTGTGTGTGTGTGTGTGTGTGTGTGTGTGTGTGTGTGTGTGTGTGTGTGTGTGTGTGCAGCAGCAGTACTGTGTATTGTTGGGGGCTGTGTTTACTCATCGTGACCCTGTGGTCTCTCTATCACATTGTGATCTGCTTCCTGCCCCTTGTGGTATGTGTGCATTTGTGTGTGTGTGCATTTGTGTGTGTGTGTGTGCGTTTGTGTGTGCGTTTGTGCCTGCGTGTGTGTCTGTGACTGTGGGAAAACCTTCTGCATCACCCCAGAGTATAGACATAGGACCAACTTTAATGTGTACAGTGGATAGCCATCTGAACATCACCCAGTCTTCTCAGTCAACCCCTCATAACAATGCTTAGGCCTGCTCCGAGTGCAGTGCACACAGTTTCATGACACAATCATTACCCAAGAGGGGAAATCAACACCAGCATCAGGATACAACAATTGGTTGTTACTGGTCTCAAAAGTAAATTAAAGGCTTCAGTCAATTTGTGTCCAGTTTTGAAATAAATTAACTAATGCCACATGGTGATTGCTTGGACTCCGTCCCAAATGATTCCCTATTCTTACATAGTGCACTACTTTCAGCAAGAGCCCTGTAGGGAACAGGTGCTATTTGGGATACAACCTTAGTGTGAGGAAATGATAACTTTGGGCAGGTAGTCTCATATGTGCTGCATAAGAATCACATTTCCAGCTATTTATACAGATAATTTGCATAGAGTAGGAACTCTCATTACATTGCAAATCAAATGACTAATGCTGCATTTATTTTTAAAACATGGCCGTTTATGCATGCACACATGAAAGTAATTTGTTCTCTAGCAGCATTTGTTACTGTCTACATCCTGCGGTGTGAAGGTTTTGTTTGATTCTTCAAAAGCCAACCGAACAAAGTTATTAATGTAGATTGGCACTGGTCTTTCATTTCTCCGATCAAAGACCTTCTCTCTCTGTCCTATTTTCCATCTGTCTACCCATTCTTTAAGGCCAGAAATATTTACTAGATTTAAAGGATGCCATATTTTCCTAACCTAAAATAGTTTTGGAATGATGATGATACTGAATGACTCATGTAATGCATGTTAACTTGAGGCCAATATCAGATTCAACGTATTTTCCAATTCTAAAATAGAGTAGAATGAGATTGCAGATAACATTTTAAGCAAAATTAAACAAAACTAAACAGGAAACATTCAGCGAAATAGTAGTTAGTCTTGTAGCTTGATATAACAATAGAATAAAACATTGATGTACATAAACTGTGTGCTGCCAGACATGAATGTTATACAGTTGCCTTTTAGTAGGCCACTTTTGTTTACATGATGTGTCTTTGAACATTTGTTTGCGTGATATATCTTTGTGCATTTATTTTCTTGTACAGCACCAATTACTCCCAACGGCTTAAGCTGTAGTGTGAATTGCTTGTTTAGTCCTTCTCTGTGGTAATGCTATGCTTCTCTCCCCCCTCCCCCTCTCTGCCCGGCAGGCCCTGGCTCGTGTGGCCGCCCCATCCTCATGTGCCACTCTCACAGACAAGAGCCCTTGGAGCTCTTCTGCGAGTCCTGTGACCTCATGTGCTGCAGCAGCTGTCACCTGTCCGCCCACAAGAACCACAGGTCAGTCCTTAGACACGGCACAAGGGCATTACAGTGAGGGGCTAACAGCAGGTTAAAAACCTCCTGCGTTGTGTCTGGTGCATATCTTCAACCTACCTAATTCTAATTCAGTCCATATGATACATTGCCCTGTTGCCTGTGATTTTGCAGCACATTAGTGGTCCCAATAGTCCCTAACGTCATACAGTAACTATCCCTCAAGGAGATGCTTGAAATGAAAGGGTGTAAAGTGGTGAGGTTAAGTGGTGTTTCTATTGTATTATTTGACCCACTGTGATATCTGTTTGTCCTCAGGCTGGTGCACATTGGAAAGGCCCTGCAGGACCAACAGTGGCAGTTTGAGAGCCTGATGGCTCAGGTGGAGGAGAGGAGGTCTGCAGTGGAGAGCACAGCCAAACAGATAGAGGACAGGTAAGCTCTGCTTGTACAACACATTACTGACAGATGTGTAGAATGATCAGGAGTATACACTGATCTCATAAAGCCAACAGCTGGTGGTCTCAGAAACCTGGCTCAAATTTACCAGAGCAATGTGGACGACATGTATATGTCCTCTCAAAGATCATATACAATACACTCTCCAACTCTGAATGAAATACCCATCTAACATATGTAAAGCATCCAAGTGCAATAAAGCACTTATACACCACAATCCATCAACTGTTTTGGTTTCTCTGTCAGTAATCAGAATGTCATTTATTTTCTCTGTGTTCCTCTCAGGCTGCACGGTGTAAAGATCACGCAGAGGAAGGCTGAGAACCAGATTAAAATGGCAAAGATGATTATGATGAATGAGCTGAACAAACGGGCCAACCTATTAATAGAGCAACTGGAGGTAATGACTTTCCCCCTCTCTCCCTCTCTTTCTCTCCCTCTCTCCCTCTCTCTTTCTCTCTCTCTCTCTCTCTCTCTCTCTCCCTCCCTCCCCTCAGTCTCAGTATTTCCAGGGGCATTCATCTCCAGTGTCTAGCTGACCATGAAGTACATGGTCCTAATCAGGAGCGCTCCCAACATTATCTAATCAGTTCTGACCGCTCGCAATGGAGAGGCAATAATGATCTGTCAAAAAAGCAGGGATCTTAGGAATGAAATCCGGCAAAAAACAAGCCATTGATTAGCCCCTCTCTTTCCATCTGTAAATCACTCCCTCTGTGCCAGCAATTACACGTGAGCATGTTTCTGTCTGCCTGTGTGTGTGTGTGTGTGTGTGTGTGTGTGTGTGTGTGTGTGTGTGTGTGTGTGTGTGTGTGTGTGTGTGTGTGTGTGTGTGTGTGTGTGTGTGTGCGTGTGTGTGTGTAGAAGATCTCGGAGGACTTCCAGCGGCGTCTGGAGGACCAGCTGCAGGGGGAGATAGAGATGTGCAGCCAGCTGGACCACGTGCAGAACTTCATCAGCTGGGCAACGGCCCACCACCTCAAGAACCCACTTCTCTTCAGCAGGGAGCTGGTAGGTCTGAAGGGACAGAAGGGTGGGCTTGCGGGTCAAACACAAGGCCATTTTTTTGCCGCTTGTAAAATACTATGCCATTTTCTTGTCTCATTTAAAAACACAGTAAGAAAACATTTTTGGAGTTGATTATGGAAAAAAGTTAATTTGTGCTTTTACATTACACCTGTCCTCCTTTAGATTTCTCTCCAGATGCAGCGCCTGCTTGAACCCCCACTACACTCAGACGCCTGGCTCCCTGTGAAGATCAAGTTCAACTGGGATGCCAGCTACTGGACTAAGCAGATCTCAACTTTGGGTAAACTAAGGCTTAAATGATTTGGCTGCAGTAGCTTGGCTGCAGTGACTGGTTGTAAACTGGTTGTATGTCATTATTGAATGTGTTGCATTTAATGTCTTCCTACGGGGAGACCTGGCCTGATTCCTAAACTACAAGTATCTATGTTGTTCTAGGTCAGCTCACTGCAGAGGGGGGAAATCGCTCCTACTCTGAGGGCGTGGCCTTCCCCAGCATCCTGAGGCCCCAGCCTATCACCTGCTTGTCCCTGCCATCTATGTGCCATGGAGGGCGGGACCAGGGCTGTGCCTTCCAGGCCTGCTGTCAGCCCCAGATGTGCTGCCTCCACTGCATACCCCCACAGCCAGCTGTGCAGCTGGACAAGACCCAGCGGGAACCCAACCCCTACTCCGCCAGGTGTGCTCAGTCCACCCTCAGCTCTCCCTCCCTGGCCCTGCACCAGAGTCAGCTGCTGAGGTGCTGGGGCCCTGACAGTCCTCCAGGTCCACCAGGTGTGGTGCCCTCCTCCATGCAGCGTCCCCAACAGCCAGCGCATCTCCCGGCTGCTGACCCAGGCTTGCTCAGCTCCAGCTCCAACAGTGGAGGTCTTGGACTCCAGCCCCCAGCCACAGCCCTCTACCAGCCTCAGATTCAGCCACTTCCCGACACTCATGCACAGCCAGCCACAGATGGGGCCTGGGAAGGCCAGGGCCAGCAGGCCAGCAGAGAGAGAGAGCAGACTCCTGGGCAGCCAGCTGTGGACAGAGAGGTGTTGACAGAGCAGATCCAGGAGGGGAGCAGGGAGAAGACACATGTACAGACAGGGGTGGACAGAGAGGTGCTGACAGATGGGATCCAGCAGGAGCAGCAGCAGCAGCAACAGCAGCAGCAGCAGCTCCTGTCTCCCCTAGTGGCCGAACTGACAGTGGAGCAGCAGGAGGGAGAGCAGCAGGAGGCCAGGACTACACAGCCATCCAGGGACTGCAGAGATGGCAGGGTGAGTTGACCAAAGCACACTATAATGAACATTGTTTCTTCACATCAGAGATGCTTAAACCATATCAACGTAGTAAAGCTGTCCATTTTTGCTCAGCGATAGTGCACTTTTGGCCCACGTTGGAGTTCCCCCATTGTTGTCTGTTGACCAGAGAGTTGTATAGGTCCCACAACCTCATTTCGCTTTCACTCTGTTGACTCCCCAGTGGTCACACTTGTCCCTCCTCATTCTCTATGGCCTTATAGACCTCACCACACACTCTGAGCTCAGAGGTGTCAAAACACACAGTCTTGCTCACAAACACCTCTCAGACTAACAGTAGCACACATGCCTCAGCCCTGCCTCGCTTCTGGCCAAGCACACATACACGCACACACAAACCACAGGTCACACACCTGTCCTGAAGAGAATACTTCAAGGTACAGCCATTGTTTCACTTCGGTTGTGCATTATGGCAGAATAAAAAGCCAATGGGTTGAGGGAAGGCTGGATACAGTAAATTGGTTTCATGGTGTTATAATTGAAGCTCAAAGTACATTGTACCGCAGGGAGCTTTGCGTGATAGCAAGTCTTAAACCCAGGCTGACAGCAGTATTATCTGTCTCAATATCTACATACAGCGGATATTGAAAAAATTTGGGCAATAACTTTGTTTACCCCAAATTATCAGTCACAGTGGTTGACAGCTGCCCTGAAAACAGATGGTGCTACAGAAACCTGCCTGGCTTCCATTTGAAGAAGGGACTATGCTTAAGAAAGAGGCACACTAACACAATCAAAGCACCAGCTATGCTGAAATATATTTTTTTAAACTTAAGTGCAGCATTGCAGTAAAGTTAAAAAAATATTCTACTGTTTATTATTAGTACCCTTGGTAGCAGGGATTGAGCAACCGAATGATCACTGATCAAAAATGTTCCTCCTGCATGATTAAAACAACAGAGGCACATGATTTCCGCCTTGCCAAGACACAGTGAGTGAAAGTGAGAAGAAAAAGCGCTTGGGCGCAGCCACATACGTACTTAACCTGGTAATAATGAGACACTTGGGGAATTGGTGGAGCTGGGAGGTTGATTTCAGCTCTGGGTACACTTCTCTCAGATACATCCCTGTCTTCTGTCTCGCTCCCTCTTCCTCTAGAAGAGGATTATAGCTTTTTTCTCCACATTTAGACTCCTTCACACCTCTCCTCGGGGCGCGGATCAGGTAAGTGTTTTAACCGAGTGGTAATTATGAGCACATGTTCTGTGTCAACTGGTCTAAATCTCCATGGTGTGTGGCGCGCTGTGAGAAATAAGACAGATAAAAAAAGGGGTGAGAGGAGAGGAGGGGTGAGAGGAAGAGGAGGGGTGCTGAGACACAGGCTAGTACTCAAGCTTTGTCAGGCGTATGGCTGCATTAGCACAGAGACACAGTTGCTGGGGGCTTTTTGGAAAACTTGCATTAATGAAATGATGACGAGAGGAGAAGGCCAATGGAGGAGAGATGGAAAGAGAGTCTAATCTGTGATGTGCTAATGCCGCTTATTCAAACCAGCCTAGCTAACGCACTTCTGATGGTGGATTTACATACGATAATTGGTGTTGTAACTAAACCCTTCATTATCAGTAGAATAACGGTGTTGTGAGCAGTTGTGTGGGTCATCTCTCGCTGAAATGAATGGGCTTTGCAGCGATTGTGTTGTTTTTAATCAGACAGGCAGGGCTCACAGAATTGATTCTGAGTGGCGTCCTTAGTGTGTGTGATACTGAAGGTGGATCTGCCACACACCTCCCACCACCGCACTGTCTCTCTGTTGCTATGACATGAATAGATGCACCTGTGTAGTATGATGCTCAGTCAGCAACAGTAGAGTGTGCTAAGGCAGTCTGCTTTTGTGTTTCTGTGTCCTGACAGAGATCCACTTCACTGGAGATGTCTGTGACGACCCATGGGTTCAGTGTTGATGCTCAGAGCAGCAGGCCCAGCTCACTGTGTGGGAGGAAGAGTCGATCCCAGAGCATCCCACCAGAACTGGCAGGCCCCTCCAGCAGCCCTTCCACAGACAGGCCCCTGGGGGCCACCCACAGCTTAGCAACAGCAACAGCAGCCGTGGAACGGGGACGCATGGCAGACCAGGTAACCCATTAACCCATTAATGAACAGAGACCTGCTGCCATAGAGATCCTATACTTCATGTAATTCTATGCCTACTGCTACCAAGGAGAGTGCAGGTGAAAGGTCATGGCTGACTGGAGACAAGCAATTCTCAATAAATGACTGGCATTCTATTATAAGATTTTCAATGGACAATTAATGGACATTTTAATTGTGATCGAGAGTCATGCCTATTCTCTTCAACTTCCATTATTACATGTCAGCTTCTTAAGGCTGTCTAGCTGTTAAGGCTGTTCTGATCAGAGCTTTTATAGGATACATGCCATTGTACAGTTCCATTAGGGACATTACAGTATATCTACAAAGAAAAGAACATTGTAAAAGAAAAGAAAATTCCAAATACTGTATCTAGTACAATATGTCAGATGAAAAAGTTATTTTGAGGCACAGTCTCAGCAGTTTGGGATTTGATTTTAAAGGGATACATATAAATGTGGCAGAAAGGTTTGGCTGTCAGACTTAAAACCTTGTTCTTGTTACACACTTGGCAATGTAAATTCTTTGCAGAGGGTAAAACACATTACCAAAAAATAGAACTGATACAGCAATGAGTCCATTTGCTTTTATTGCAAACAAATTGGACAAAGTTGCTAGTGTTGCTGTTTAAAGGTACATTTAACAAAATTACCTCTTTGGGTCAATCAGATTCCAGGTTTTTGGTGGCAAAGCCTTGTCTTGTTTTTGTCTCTGCAGTTGACTTTGTAGCATGATGTAGTACAATACCCATAATGTTTTGTAATGATATCTGGTTTATCTTACCAAACACATTCCTAAAGCTAACACTAAGGTGTCCCTCCTCCTTATTCTTACAGACTTCGGATGTAAAATATGGTTGGTGTCTGTGCTTGATATAGTAGTTGATGTTGATTATGACTGATTTCCTCCCTCAGCAGGGTTTTATGGATCTCAGGCGGAGGAGGCTGTCTTCTGATGGAGTGATACGATCTGTGGCCTCCCTGGAGAGATCCTTAGCCACTCCTCCCTCCAGAGGCCAGCCCAACCTACACCTGTCACCTTTGACCATTTACAAGACAGAGCCTGGTACTGAGCTACTTACTTCCAAATATTATATATTTATCATTTATTTACAGTGGGGCAAAAAAGTATTTAGTCAGCCACCAATTGTGCAAGTTCTCCCACGTAAAAAGATGAGAGAGGCCTGTAATTTTCATCATAGGTACACTTCAACTATGACAGACAGAATGAGAAAATAATCCAGAAAATCACACTGTAGGATTTTTTATGAATTTATTGTCAAATTATGGTGGAAAATAAGTATTTGGTCACCTACAAACAAGCAAGATTTCTGGCTCTCACAGACCTGTAACTTCTTCTTTAAGAGGCTCCTCTGTCCTCCACTCGTTACCTGTATTAATGGCACCTGTTTGAACTTGTTATCAGTATAAAAGACACCTGTCCACAACCTCAAACAGTCACACTCCAAACTTCACTATGGCCAAGACCAAAGAGCTGTCAAAGGACACCAGAAACAAAATTGTAGACCTGCACCAGGCTGGGAAGCCTGAATCTGCAATAGGTAAGCAGCTTGGTTTGAAGAAATCAACTGTGGGAGCAATTATTAGGAAATGGAAGACATACAAGACTACTGATAATCTCCCTCGATCTGGGGCTCCACGCAAGATCTGACCCCGTGGGGTCAAAATGATCACAAGAACGGTGAGCAAAAATCCCAGAACCATACGGGGGGACCTAGTGAATGACCTGCAGAGAGCTGGGACCAAAGTAACAAAGCCTACCATCAGTAACACATTACGCCGCCAGGGACTCAAATCCTGCAGTGCCAGACGTGTCCCCCTGCTTAAGCCAGTACATGTCCAGGCCCGTCTGAAGTTTGATAGAGAGCATTTGGATGATCCAGAAGAAGATTGGGAGAATGTCAGATGAAACCAAAATATAACTTTTTGGTAAAAACTCAACTCGTCATGTTGGGAGGACAAAGAATGCTGAGTTGCATCCAAAGAACACCATACCTACTGTGAAGCATGAGGGTGGAAACATCATGCTTTGGGGCTGTTTTTCTGCAAAGGGACCAGGACGACTGATCCGTGTAAGGGGAAGAATGAATGGGTCCATGTATCGTGAGATTTTGAGTGAAAACCTCCTTCCATCAGCAAGGGCATTGAAGATGAAACGTGGCTGGGTCTTTCAGCATGACAATGATCCCAAACACACCGCCCGAGCAACGAAGGAGTGGCTTCGTAAGAAGCATTTCAAGGTCCTGGAGTGGCCTAGCCAGTCTCCAGATCTCAACCCCATAGAAAATCTTTGGAGGGAGTTGAAAGTCCGTGTTGCCCAGCAACAGCCCCAGAACATCACTGCTCTAGAGGAGATCTGCATGGAGGAATGGGTCAAAATACCAGCAACAGTGTGTGAAAACCTTGTGAAGACTTACAGAAAACGTTTGACCTCTGTCATTGCCAACAAAGGGTATATAACAAAGGATTGAGATACACTTTTGTTGTTGACCAAATACTTATTTTCCACCATAATTTGCAAATAAATTCATTAAAAATCCTACAATGTGATTTTCTGGATTTGTTTTTCTAATTTTGTCATAGTTGAAGTGTACCTATGATGAAAATTACAGGCCTCTCTCATCTTTTTAAGTGGGAGAACTTGCACAATTGGTGGCTGACTAAATACTTTTTTTGCCCCACTGTATTTATTATTATACAATATACATTTCTCAGATGTATTTATTTCTCAGATGTATTTATTTATGTATACACTGTACACTGCAATTCAGATCTAGCTGCCAATATTGTACACCATGGCTATAATAAATGACATCTCTCTCTCTCTCTCTCTCAATAAATATGTTTTGATTATATAGTAACAATATTCTCTTATATAAACATATGAACACTGAGAAATGAATACAATATCATCATCACTAATATCCAAATTCTGCTTTCACATCAGTTAAATGGATTCATCAAATGATTATTCTTTCTCCTGTTTACCAGATTATGTTTATGCATATGATGAGACTGGGCATGACGTCAAAGGAAAATGCAGAATACAAAGAAAGACTCCAGACAACAGGTACATTCTATTTAAACATCACACTAATCTTTAAAAAATGTGTTGAAGTCAAAAGGGGAAAAGCTACAGTTATGTTGCTTCACCACTTCCCTCTTCATACATCAGTGACAGAGAGGTTCAGAAGGAACCTGGGAGTTCCAGTTCCAAGGTTCCAGTGGTGTGTTTGGAAAGGCTGAAGATCCTGGTGTCTCGGATCCCACCACAGGGGCGGCGACAGAGTGACCCTCTGTCAGACACTGCAACAGAAAGGACCGGACCTGTTCCACAGAGGGGATGGAAGGACAAGATGACTGAGGTAGGCTCCACTAAAACACTGTGAACTTCTCTTCCAGAAAGTCTATGATGTCAGATTATACTAGTTTCATAACCACAATAAACATTATGTCTGAACTAGTTTTGTCCGCCAGCTGGTTCTTATAAGCGGCAGCAATTAGCCCGGAGAAGAGGTCTGAACTAAATTGCAATGTGTTGCAGATCACGGTAAAATACTACTGGCATGTTCTAAATCTCAAACTCTGTACTTTGTCTACAGGGAATATCAAAAGAAGCCAAGGTCGCAACGGACAGCCCGTCTCTGGATAAACAATACTCAGAGAGACACACTATCAATCAATCTCTCCCACCTCTAGTAATCAATGATTGGCCTGAGCATGGAAGACACAGTCCTCACAAAGAGCTCACACTGCAAGTACCCGCCACTGATCTTGTATCACCTCCACCTTTCTCTGCACCTGACCTTGACTCTGACTCAGATCCCAGGTCAATCTCAGAAATAGTTTCTGACCCGGAACTGGACACGGACCCACAACCAGAATCGGATCCCCAGCAAGAGTCTGACCCACAACCAGAATCTGACCCACAAGCTGAGTCTGCATCGGAGGCTGGTCTGGAATCAGTTGCTGATGAGGAATCTCCTGATGAGGCTGCTACAGAATCTGAACCTAGTGTGGAATCAGAACCTAGTGTGGAATCAGAACCTAGAGTGGAATCAGAACCTAGTGTGGAATCAGAACCTAGAGTGGAATCAGAAGGTAGTGAAGAATCAGAGAATGGTTTAGAATCAGAGAATGGTGAAGACCTGGATGCTGATGCGGAATCGGAGGCTGATATGGAATCAGACCTCCAACCTGACCCTGGCTCAGACCCCCGTTTTCCATCTGAAACACGTCCGAGATTAGATTCAGACCTGGAATCAGACTGTGCACAACCCCCTGAATCACAAGGGTCTGCAGAATCTGGACCAGATCTTGAATCGGAGCCAGACTCAGCCACTGACCCAGCCTCTATCACTCCTGACCCAGCCTCTCTAAGTCCTGAACCAGGAGTGGAGTCCCCTCCAGCCCAGAAGTCCCTGCATGCAGACCCTGGTCCACAGATGCATTGTGAAGGAGCTGAGCAGGCCCTGCCTGGGGCAGAGACCATGGAGATGCAGATCCATTGTGAAGGAGCTGAGCAGGCCCTGCCTGGGGCAGAGACCATGGAGATGGAAAGTGAAGACTTCTGTGCCGTGTGTCTGATCGGAGGAGACCTTCTATGCTGTGACCGCTGTCCCAAAGTCTTCCACCTGTCCTGCCATGTGCCTGCTCTCCTCAGCTTCCCCACGTAAGTCATCTCACCACCATAAGTCATAGACTGGGTCCCAAATCGCATCCAATTCCCTTTATAATGCATTACTTTTGACCAGGTCTCATGGGGCACATAAGGTTCATAGGGCTCATAGGGCTCATAAGGCTCACATGGCTCATAAGGCTCATAAGGCTCATAGGGCTCATAGAGCTCATAAGGTTCATAGGGCTCATAAAGCTCATAGGGCTCATAGAGCTCATAAGGTTCATAGGGCTCATAAGGCTCATAGGGCTCATAGGGCTCATAGGGCTCATAAGGCTCATAAGGCTCATAAGGCTCATAGGGCTCATAGAGCTCATAAGGTTCATAGGGCTCATAAGGCTCATAGGGCTCATAAGGCTCATAGGGCTCATAAGGCTCATAAGGCTCATAGGGCTCATAGGGCTCATAAGGCTCATAGGGCTCATAGGGCTCATAAGGCTCATAGGGCTCATAAGGCTCATAAGGCTCATAGGGCTCATAAGGCTCATAAGGCTCATAGGGCTCATAAGGCTCTGGTCAAAAGTAGAATAAGGGCCATTTGTGATGCCTCACTTCTCTCATCCATCAGTCTTGTCTACACTACTGCTCTGTGGTTGAAGATAGCCAATGTCTGCCTCTGTGTCCTCTTCCACTTCAGGGGTGACTGGGTGTGTACCTTCTGCAGAGATATCCTGCAGCCAGAGGTGGAGTATGACTGTGAGAACCAGAGGCTGGCTGCAGAATGTTCAGGAAAGCCACTACCTCATGGTCTCTCTGCTTGTGACCAGAGAGTAAGTATTATTCTTCATTATGAAAATGTAAATCAACTGACACTGGACATATTACTGGTAATGACCAGTCTGTGGTGTCAAGGAGGGCTCAATGTCTTCTGTAAGTGGGGTTTCACACCTACTAGTTACAGTAAATGTTATTTATCGTAAGAAATCAATGTTGTCCCCCCTCTGTAGAAATGTGAGAGGTTGACTCTGTTGATCTGCAGCAACATGCTAAGTGCTCCCTTCCATGAGCCGGTCAGTCCACTGGTAAGTGTTCCCAATCTTATTCTTAATCACCATGTTAGTATTCACAATACTCCGCAAAAACACAGTGATCTGGTTTAATAAAACATGTTTTGAAACCTAGGCTCGCCACTACTACCAGATAATCAAAAGGCCCATGGATCTGTCTGTGATCAGGGCCAAACTCAGCAAGAGGAGCACTCACCACTACTATTCACCTGAGGAGTTTGTGGCTGATGTCTCCCTCATGTTCAGGAACTGTGCAAAGTTCAATTATGTAAGTTATATAGATTAATAATAATAATTTAGTGATAGAGGTTAAACTGTATATATTGACCACTCTTTCAGTGCTATATTGTAAATGCATATTTTATTGTATCATTTACATTATTAAATGTCCCACAATGCAATTGTAAGTACTGATCTGGGTCACAGTAGTAAAACCTGAGATGAGCTGTGTTTAATTTCTGGTTTCTCTGTCTGTCCTCCAGCCGGACTCAGAGGTGGCCCAGGCAGGTCGCAGCCTGGAGATGTTTTTCAGCTCCAGACTCAGGGAGGTGTTCCCAGACAGGGCCTTCCCTGCAGCCGAGGATGACTCCGACAGCGATGAGTACGACGAGGTGTACAGAGCAGCTGAGGGAGGCTTCCCCTGGCCAGAGAAGAGAGAGCAGTGCCACAGGAAGAGGAAGAGGAGGCACTCTCTCAGCTGGAGGAAGCATAACTTCTAGTTGTAGGCATCACTGGCATCACTATCACTGGCTATTTTGAAGGACAGTATGACATGATATTGCACTGGACGTTTCCATCCAAGAGAGGAAGCTAAGTTTTTATGAAGGGATTGTATGTACATATTTACATTTTGAGAATTGTACTTCTTCATTATAAAGGTTATCTGCTCTTAATTTGGCCTGATATTTGTGTCAAATATTATTGTATAAGTATAATCTTACTTACATCTTTATACTTAATATGCCTTTATAAACTGCGTTTCTGGTATTTGTTTTTTGTTTCAGATATATTTGGAGATTCTACCTATATTTGTAGATTCTCCATCATATATACAGCAAAACCTACAAGGTCAGTATTGATAAATGGTAAACATATTTATAAATGTTAAACTCTACAATATCTTGTTTTATATATCAATATTGAATGTTTTTAGTGGCTAAATGATTGCAGGCAATTAGTAAATACAGACTATTAATGTTAATATTTCTGTCTTGCATTTAATATATATATATATATATATATATATATATATATATATATGTATATGTATATGTCTCTCTGTCCTATATGCACTTGAAGTACAGTATAGAATGTTATGTATGGCCTCCCTTTTTTACGGTAATGATTTGAGTGACTGACAGAGGGCGCCCTAGCAGCAATGACTGAACAAAGGAAAAGGTTAAGTTCATATTGAACCAAGGGGGTATTCAAAGAAGATTAAGATAAATACAAAAATGAACATACCTTTAGTTGAAATTGCCACAATAGTATTGCAAGGCACGTATGCTTTAGATTGGCATTTGTTCAATCCTAATGAAATCCTACTTCATTAGGATAAGGCCAGTATTAATAATGATTATTTCTCAGGCTTAATGGGAGTGGAAGGTATTTGATCCAGTGTGAATAAGTAGAAAGACCTAGCGAAGTTAAGAGAGACTTAAGAGGAATGTTATGTTATTTCAACTTTCTGTAGTTTCTATGTAGAATGTACATGTTAGTTTTTCATTTATGTAAAATGGCTGCTGCAATACGGTAGAGCTGGCTGTATTTTTTTAAAGGTTGCTGCAAGTTAATAGCTGAAATTAACTGTCGGATCAAGCTAAGTTTGCTATTTGAATAAACAAACGGACTTAAAACAATTGTAGGTATTTTTTCTCTGTAGAATTTCATTTGGACTTTTCAATATGGAATATCTCTGCTTCCATCTCTAATATTGAATCCTAAAAGCTACAAAGACCCTCTCAGAGTTGGCTGGTATCAAGAAATGTCCATTTAATAAATAACAGTTGAAGAGAAAAGTGCTCTATTTGAAACGGTCCTTGCTATTCTTCTACGATTCCTTTTGATTCCTCATTTCTATCCTGTCTGAAGTTATTTTATGGGGTTATGGAAATAATAAATGTATATCTTTAACCAACAACGGCATGTTTTGTATCAACATAGTCTTCTTGCTAGTTACTACCTAAAATATATGTAATAAGCATAAAGGTATGCTGAGTCATTTCCTGAGTTTTTGGGGGATTTGACAGAATGGGGTTGTGATTACTTGCCAACAGTCAAGTGTCAGTCAGTCTCCCACCTCTTCTCCATATGGGCGGTGTTGCTGTGGACTTGAGACGGGATGCGTTGCCTACTGGAGACATGGAGACAGAGCAACAGTGGGGATTAATGCAGAAGACTTCTCAGGATTGTGAGTTTGTTATTCAAACCATGAAGGAAAATAATCTCCTAAAATAACCACATTTATGTTGATGTAAGCTATTTCACAACTTCTTTCATCTTCCTTTATTTACAGCAGCTTGTCATATCCAAGAAAGATAACATGCCTTACTAAATATTTAATGGAGATAAAGTGTTTAAAAGTTGCTGTGTCAGCCTACCATGCAGACTTTCCTCAAAGCCCTGATTCTCTGTTTGTCCAAAACTTTTCCTACCTAAAAGTAATTTTCTCTTAATGAGTTAGAACATTATGCGTTGCCTGAAACCCTTCAAATCATTCACTTTGAGTGTAATCTTCCATTAAAGGTGATTCACAGGGTCCTTTTGGTTGCTTATGGTCGAGGGCAGTGAATGATGTATGATTAATCCTGGCTCCCTTTGATAACCACCGGCTAGCCCCGACCAATTCTCGAATTCAATTATCCTCGATAGTCTTGATTGAACCATTATGCAGACATTAAAGCATTCCACACTGAAATGTTTTACTAAAGGCACAAGAATAACCTGCCGTTGGGGCAGCAGGTAGCCTAGTGGTTAGAGCGTTGGGCCAGTAACCAAAAGGTTGCTAGAGCGAATCTCCGAGCTGACAAGGTAAAAATATGTTGTTCTAACTCTCAACAGTGGGTCGGGGGTCCCATAGCTATTGCGGGGCCTTAAGTGGTTGCTTATGTCGCTTATACCTAGGGCTGGCCCTGGCTGGACTGTAATGAGGACACAGCCTGATTCTGTGAGTGGTGAACAGTGAGAAGCGATGCTGTCTTGACTGTGGGCTAGCTAGCAGCAGACTGGTGGGTCTTCACATCACAGAGAGGGGAGTGGTCTTTTGGACAGCTCAGACATTTCCATCATTGACCGTAAGTCATTTTCTCTCGAGACACAATCATGGCAGCCTATTAATAATGATAGGATCATCTTAATGTGGGGGAGTCTGGAAAAGACTTTAGCAGTTGTGAGCAACAAGATGATAAAACACACTGTAGTCTTGGCAAAACAATCTCATATTACAATAACCACCATCATTAAGTATTAACTAAAGAATACGATCTTTGCTCCTTTCATCCTAAGTCTAACCATACTTTTGAATGTTTTAATCAAGGAAAAGCATGATGGATTTAATGGATTTGCATGTCCACTGAAATCCATGTAGTTAGGCCAAAGAGGAGTCTTTCAAAAGTTAAGAAATCCTAAGCCCAAAATTCTAATGAAAAAAGCTAACTATAAATAGAATTTCAGCAAGGAATGAACTGAGGAGCACTTAAAACGTGCCAACTTTAGCACCTAGAGGCTGACCAGCAGTGATTCATTTGTATCAAAAGACCTCACATATATTCCCATCTAAAAATGTACTGGATCAAAAGTGAATTCCTTGCCCCTCCAAGTGGTTACAGTTCTCCCTTGATGAAAGGAACCAAGCTGGGTTACTTGTTCCATCCCAAGAGATGATATCATCTTTCCTTCCTGAGAGAAACACATTTGCTCTCAGTAAATCTTATTATTCCAGTGAATCCTACCCCACCACCCCACGGATGCATTCCAAATGGCATCTTATTCCCTACAAAGTGTATTAATTTTGACCAGAGCCATACGAGCCATGGTCAAAAGAAGTGCACTATACAGGGAATTTGGTGCCATTTGGGATGCACACTCTCACTCCAATAGACTCATTTTGGTTCATCTCTACAGACAGTATCCTGATGAGTCTTCAATCAGATCAGAGTGCTGTCTGGAGGAATTCCCTCAATACCTGCAGGATTAAGACGCTGATTGTCTGCCTGCTGTCCTGACAATGCTGGAGGGAGATGCTGCTCCCAGGAGGTTCTCCTGAAGACAGACATGATGTAATCACTCTGCCTGCAGCGTGTAAACCTCTCTTTACCCTGGAAATGCTGCTCTGCTGCTGGCCCCTGTCTCATGTCAAGAGCACATCACTATTTTCTTAACATTACCAAAAAAGGATAACATTTTTGTGGGACTAGTGGTGTCTTTTCCCCCTTTTTTCTGCAAGTAAAAATTATGTGATTACTACTCAACTTTAGGGGAATGGTGTAGTTCATAAAAGTTCCAAACCTTATGAACTACCTCC
This sequence comes from Oncorhynchus tshawytscha, assembly GCF_018296145.1. NCBI lineage: Eukaryota > Metazoa > Chordata > Actinopteri > Salmoniformes > Salmonidae > Oncorhynchus > Oncorhynchus tshawytscha. The sequence continues at coordinate 971,199 of NW_024609825.1, forward strand.
TTACTTTATGTGGTATTGTGATGCTTGTTTTTGATTAGCCACACATATGGGAGCAGGGATTTATTTTAATAGGTAAATCGGCAGCATTGCTTTTAAGGGGAGCCCCAGTCAATCAGTGGTAAGTGTTTTGTATGTGGTGAAGTCATATGTTATTGTCGAACAACAGTAGTTTGACCCCCTCGATGCATTCGGGGTAATAGTCCCAAGTGGCAGTTGGAGATTAGTTCATGGCTGTTTCTGGAGAGAAGTTGGTATGAACAGCGCTTGTCTGTCTGACAACATGAGGGATTTCCAGGCTGTAGGTTAAAAGTCTCCTATGACTGTGGGTTGATACACTTCCACAAGTCCAGAGCCATTAGGTTATGGTAGGGCCCAAACTGCAGTCTAGGGACTGGATCTGAAAGACACAAATAATACACTAAATACGGTTGTTGAGGAACAATCGTCTTCATTTGCGTGTTTTCAAGAGTACCACTCTCTGGTTGTTATTTCATGAGAGCTCTTAGATAATAGCTGGTACAGTATATAGAAACATGGCCTACTAAGTGACAAGGGCATTGTTGTTACCTGTTTTTACTCCATCCACCATTATAGGCATTCCCCCTGCCGTTTTGTTCTGGCTTGTATTCTACCTGATCCTCCTCTAATAAAGGTAGTTGCGTAACACAGCATCACATCTTCCAGTCGAGCTGTTTATTGTCACTCTCACACCATAAAGTGCTGGCTTCATTGATTGTCATAATGTGATGTTGTCTGCTTTGAATTTGTCCAATGTGTCCTTTTTCTGTACAGTGTTCAGTCTTGTCTCCCTGCTGTGCTTCCCTCAGTGTAGCTTATTGATTTGATTCTACTCATGGAACAATCAGGCAACAATGTGCTGCATAATTTTTGGTCCTGGACACATTTTAAGCCTTTTATTCCTGGGGTCTGCAACCTTTCAGGTAACAGACGTAAAATGAAACATAACAGGATAATTATGCGACACCCCTGTGAACTTTAGTCAACAATGACAGTGGTAGACATGGGGAAAAACAGCCAGTGTAAAAAATACAAATAAATGAATGGACTTTTTGACTAGTGAAGCAGTCCATGAAATTGAAGTTTGGAGAATTTAATGACTTTCTTTGTTCTTTTTGAACTGTGAGGGGAAAAAGGGAAAGTGGATTGTTGTACCTTCCTTTCAAAGGTACTGAACCCGGCAATCAAACCATGCCTCATACGTTGGACATATGTTGGCATTTAATGCTGTGCAGTTGGAGCTTATGTGTTAGCCATGGTAATTGGGAGGTATCAGCGGTATTAACTGTTTCTGGTCTCCCTAAAGCCCTGTCCATCCCCACAGCACGGCAAATGTTCAACAGCTTACATAGTGTGTACCCAGAGGCCGGGACTGTAGGCTGGTACAGTGAATGTGAAAGAGCCATATAGAAAGCATCAAAGTTTTGTCTTGTTAGATGTCTGCATTGTAAATTGCACGTCAAATATATTACGATTTTCTGCCATGTCCTGAGTGGGGAAAACAATAAATGAAAGAAAGCAATTAAATTATCTGGAAAATATACACTGCTCAAAAAAATAAAGGGAACACTAAAATAACACATCCTAGATCTGAATGAATTAAATATTCTTATTAAATACTTTTTTCTTTGCATAGTTGAATGTGCTGACAACAAAATCACACAAAAATTATCAATGGAAATCAAATTTATCAACCCATGGAGGTCTGCATTTGGAGTGACACTCAAAATTAAAGTGGAAAACCACACTACAGGCTGATCCAACTTTGACGTAATGTCCTTAAAACAAGTCAAAATGAGGCTCAGTAGTGTGTGTGGCCTCCACTTGCCTGTATGACCTCCCTCCAACGCCTGGGCATGCTCCTGATGAGGTGGCAGATGGTCTCCTGAGGGATCTCCTCCCAGACCTGGACTAAAGCATCCGCCAACTCCTGGACAGTCTGTGGTGCAACGTGGCGTTGGTGGATGGAGCGAGACATGATGTCCCAGATGTGCTCAATTGGATTCAGGTCTGGGGAACGGGCAGGCCAGTCCATAGCATCAATGCCTTCCTCTTGCAGGAACTGCTGACACACTCCAGCCACATGAGGTCTAGCATTGTCTTGCATTAGGAGGAACCGAGCGCCAACCGCACCAGCATATGGTCTCACAAGGGGTCTGAGGATCTCATCTCGGTACCTAATGACAGTCAGGCTACCTCTGGCGAGCACATGGAGGGCTGTGCGGCCCCCCAAAGAAATGCCACCCCACACCATGACTGACCCACCGCCAAACCGGTCATGCTGGAGGATGTTGCAGGCAGCAGAACGTTCTCCACGGCGTCTCCAGACTCTGTCACGTCTGTCACATGTGCTCAGTGTGAACCTGCTTTCATCTGTGAAGAGCACAGGGCGCCAGTGGCGAATTTGCCAATCTTGGTGTTCTCTGGCAAATGCCAAACGTCCTGCACGGTGTTGGGCTGTAAGCACAACCCCCACCTGTGGACATCGGGCCCTCATACCACCCTCATGGAGTCTGTTTCTGACTGTTTGAGCAGACACATGCACATTTGTGGCCTGCTGGAGGTCATTTTGCAGGGCTCTGGCAGTGCTCCTCCTGCTCCTCCTTGCACAAAGGCGGAGGTAGCGGTCCTGCTGCTGGGTTGTTGCCCTCCTACGGCCTCCTCCACGTCTCCTGATGTACTGGCCTGTCTCCTGGTAGCGCCTCCATGCTCTGGACACTACGCTGACAGACACAGCAAACCTTCTTGCCACAGCTCGCATTGATGTGCCATCCTGGATGAGCTGCAATACTTGAGCCACTTGTGTGGGTTGTAGACTCTGTCTCATGCTACCACTAGAGTGAAAGCACCGCCAGCATTCAAAAGTGACCAAAACATCAGCCAGGAAGCATAGGAACTGAGAAGTGGTCTGTAGTCACCACCTGCAGAACCACTCCTTTATTGGGGGTGTCTTGCTAATTGCCTATAATTTCCACCTGTTGTCTATTCCATTTGCACAACAGCATGTGAAATGTATTGTCAATCAGTGTTGCTTCCTAAGTGGACAGTTTGATTTCACAGAAGTGTGATTGACTTGGAGTTACATTGTGTTGTTTAAGTGTTCCCTTTATTTTTTTTGAGCAGTGTATTAATTTTTTAATAGTTATATCGAGTGCCATTTCTCCCCGTAGTCACTCTTAATGTTTTAACTGGAAAGGAGCAAGAGAGATTCTTAAGGTATTTCGTGTTGTGGTGACCTCTGTGTAATCCAACTTGGCACTCTCCTCATTGGGGGGGAGGGGACATGAAACACTATGTATGTTTTCCTTTTTTCCACAGGCATCTGTTGTGGCTGAGCAGTTCTTACAAGCACAGTTGTAATCCTGATACCGCCTAACATACATGACAGCAGCAAGAAAGAGAGCTCAGCTAGTCCTTCTCAGCAGCTCACCTCGTCTGCAGACATGAATGACATCAAGTTGGCTCTGCTGGGCAGCGAGGGAGCAGGGAAGTCAGGTAAGTGTCTGAATGAATAATGTATGTATTTGCATCATTAAGTATTTCTTTAACTGCCTAGTTTCTTGTATTTGACTGTAGGGGCTTGCAAGGTCTCCTAAATGAACAGAACAATTGAACTGCTCATTTCTATGCTTTGCATACGAACATGTAATTTCCCTCACTGTAAACAGTGTAACATTCTACAGTGTAGCCGTGACCAGAGGGAAATGATCACCTAGACAGATAGATAAAGATCGCTGCATGAGCTCCAAGCACAATGTTTTTAGATCATAACTCTAGAAGAGGAATGAAGTTGCTAGATTTATGTAAGGTTTTGGAGAGAGGAAATGAAGATTGATGGTTGGAACATGCGTCTAATTGATGAGGAATTATTTTTCTTGTAAGGCAGGGGAAAGTGCGATCCCTCAGGCTAACTGGAACATGTTCACCCAAGGTCTCTTGAGAGAGAGAGAGAGAAATGATACTGTGGTAGAAACTAATAAAAGTAGATGCAGGAGAAAGCCCATTGCAGTGTTCAATCCACATGGAGGGGAGAGTGGAGGAGAAGTGCACAATAGGAAAACACCATGACTGAACAGCCCTGTTTTAGCTTACCAAACAATTGTTCAGGGTTCCACTACTAAGACCAAAGTATCCAAGCCTAGATTCAACTGTTACATTTCTCCCTCTCCAGCTGTTCTGGTAAGGTTCCTGACAAAACGTTTCATTGGAGAGTATGCCTCCAACGCCAGTGAGTACACAGATTTCTCACCCATATCTAATGTAGGGCAGTAATGTTTTTACAATGTCATATAGATATGCTCTCAGGACATAAAAATGCAATCTGTTGTATTCACAGTTACAGTCTGTTGCTACTGGCTGTTCACCAATGTCATCAACTTAGGGAGTAAAACGTTGTATTACTTTATTACCCCTGGGAGTCTGACATGAACTGAAACACACATACTGCACAGTACAAGATCCACCAGGAAGTTAAGTAAAGTTCACACAGGCATTTTAATTGTGAGTGAATTTTAAGTAATCCTATACTGATTGGACTATTCAAATGATTATTCAAGTTCACATACAGTACATACACTATGTGTTAAGACATGTTTTGGTGTAATGTGATATGCTTTGCCGAGGGTGACTTATAATTTCTGAATGAAGTCATTGGCATGTTGACTTGTTCCCATTAGTCATCGCTTGTTTAACATGCTGGAAGATGGCTGCATTTGATGTTACAGTTTACACAGGTACCCCTGTACCTGTGTAGGTACCCATATGTACTTCAGACCTTTCCCTTAAATGAATTAACTCAGTCTACTTCATCAGAACAATCATGGCCTGGATGTTTGAGGCTTACAGTAATCATTATTTCATGGGAGAAGTCTGTACATTACTATTTACATCAGATTTGTACTATTGCAGGTTTCCTATTACAATAAGTATGCTTTGAACTTGTGTTACAGACTCCTTATACCGTAAAAGGCTCTCCATCGAAGGAAGACTGTTACACTTGGAAGTATTTGATCCGTGTTCACAGGTATCTGAGCTGTTCCCTGCATATATTCATATATTTTTAGCTCATGCCTAACATAGTAGTATCTGATGGCATACGAAATATATTGTATGTTGTGTTCTGATGTGATTTATGATAGTCCCCTGTAGCTCAGAATACACTGTACACAGTGAACAGCCCTTGGAAAGCAGAGACAGGCAGCACTAGAACATGTTGACTGCTTATGCAGCCGCATACGGTACCTGTTATTCCCAAACGTTGGGTTTTATTATGATTCCCCCAGGCTCAGGTAACAGGATGTGCCTTGTTTCATCTATTCACTTTTTAGGGTCTGTGTGAGTGATACTCTGCATTAGGGGTTCCCAAACTTTTTCACTCGGGCCCCCTTCCAGCATTGGGGAACATACCGCCCCCCGTGTGTGTGCACACGTGCCACATCTATTTCTATGGGCACAAGCACTGTTCATGACACAAACTGTTCACACCCCTCTTGTTGGTGGAGAGAATTTTGCAGGTTTATAGCTTATTTCCTGCAATTCTACACATTTTGTCATGGGGTGCAAAGAAAATGTAACAGTTTTAAAGCACATTTTCTTGCAATTCTAATGTGTCCAATGCCTTATGTGTATTCGTGATATTTGAGTGACAAAAAAATTACAACAGTATCTATGGGTTAAAAAACCTTAGCTGACATGTTGACATGTTGATCTGGACATTTCTGACAAGTTATAAATATCTGTCTAAGGTATTCAATGACTGACATGACAAGAGGAATACTGATGATGCACTACCCAATTTCGAAATTGCACCTTGTGCATTCTACTATTATAACTTTCAGGAATAAGTTTAAAGCCAGACTGAGTCCCCCCCTGCCGACCCAGGGCGCGCCCCACAGTTTGGGAACTACTGCTGTACAGTACATGTCTTTCTCTGGTTTATTTCCTGTTTAATGGAACAAAAGAAGTCATGCACTGTTGACATGCCTTTGACTTGCCCCCAATCCCTCTTTCCCCAAAACATGTGTACTGTAAATATTGGACTATAAATCCTGTATTACACTTATGCTCAAATATTTATTATATTCTACTGGACCATTTATTTTATGTTCATATTCTTAACTTTTATTATTGTTGAGAAGGAAGCTGTAAGTAAGCATCCCAAGGATCCCAAGGACATCCCAAGGATTCCAGATAGCATGGACCAATTTGTAAGCTCCTGTGGCAAGTCTTTTTTCAAGTTGACAAGATGGCGCTGACAGACATGGTTGCCCCGTTTCTAGCTCCTAGACAACTTTGTATAAGCACTTTGCTGCACCTGCCATAACACCTGCAAGTCTGTGTACGCAACCAATAAACTTTGATATGATTTAAACACATGCTTATACTCAACAGCTTCATCTCCCACTACTTTTCTCATATTCCATCGTTCTCTGAGGGGTGAGGCTACCTAATAAAATGGACCTCCATTAAATAGTTTAAAGGTTTTGCACAGTTACCCTATTTCCTGTAAAGACCGACGCTGGAGATGAGAAGCAGGTACGGGGAGTTAACATTTAATCAGGAACAGACAGGTAACACAACAGGAGCAGCGTCAGCACACCGGTAAACAACAAGAAACGACAATTAACGCTGAAGTAGGGAATAGAGCGGGGAACCAGACAGATATAGGGGCGGTAATGACAGTGGTAATTGAGCCCAATAATCGCTGATGCGTGTGAGGGGGGGTAGGCAGGTGTGCGTAATGATGTTGGCAGGAGTGCGTAATGCTGGGGAGCCTGGTGCCTTCAAGCGCCAGGGAGGGGGAGCGGGAGCAGGCGTAACAGTAGACAACCCATCTAGGGGCGACACCCAGCATCCCACCTGGACGAGAATGACAGGCCGGCCGAACCACAGGTGCTGGACAAGCCGGCTGGACGTAAACTCCCGACGAACCGGCTGAGGCATAGGAGCCCGACAATCTGGCTGGGGCCTGAAAGCTTGTCAATCCCGCTGAGGCGTGGGAGCTCAATGATCCGGAGGAGGCCAGGCGTGAGATGAGCGTCTTCCGAGCCAACCGGGACAAGAACCTCGAGAGCAAGCTAGAGCATGACTGCCCAACGAGCTGGCTTAGGCACCCCTGGTTCCATCGGTGGCGCCCCCCCGGGTCCGACGTCACCACCAACCCGGAACACCAGCACTCCCCAATGCTTCGTATGATGGCTTCAACATTCTGTAAAGACCGACGCTGGAGATGAGAAGCAGGTACAGGGAGTCAACATTTAATCAGGAACAGACAGGTAACACAACAGGAGCAGCATCAGCACACCGGTAAACAATGACAAACGACATTTAATGCTGAAGCAGGGAACAGAGTGGGGAACCAGACAGATATAGGGAAGGTAATGTCGGAGGGGATTGAGTCCAGGTGAGTCCAATAATCCCTGATGCTTGTGACGGGGGAAGGCAGGTGTGTGTAATGATCGTGGCAGGAGTGTGTAATGCTGGGGAGCCTGGTGCCTTTGAGCGCCAGGGGGGGGGAGCGGGAGCAGGGGTGACAATTTCCCATGTAAAATAGCCTTTGAGTGACCAAAACATAATTCATAATATTTCTCCCATTAGTTTACATAAGTCAGGTAGGATGTGTGAGGATGTGTTTGTGATCTGTCCACCCCCTGTCCCCTGCCCTGTCAGAGTGGAGAGAGCAGATGTATCCTGGAAGAGCCGGTGGAGTGGGCCGATGGATTTATCGTGGTGTACAACATCAGTGACCGAACGTCCTTCCTCAACGCCCAAAACATCCTATGTCAGATCAAAGAAGCCCGTGGAGAGAGCTGCAAGGGGTGAGTGACTGTGACCTGCGACCCAGGGACTGATGCCTACCGGAGGGAAGGGATTGGGCTTTGATGAATTAATGATTCCCATTCCTGGACTGATGTTTAGGCACATTTAAAGTGGCAGATTCCAACATGATTTTAACATTGACTTCTATTTTCTCTATGGTACAACAAAGTGAACACAAAAGGCAGCTGTCTGTGATAGAAGTGTAGGCTTTTCCTTCTCAATAAACATGTTTTGTAGGATTTACAACCTCATGGCTCGCCATAGTTAATTATATGAGTAAATTATTTCTCATGCTCAATTGAATTTGCCCCAGAACGGCTTGTATCCAATTTTCTCAGAGGCGTTAATTAAAACATGATTAAATACTAGAGGAACTATTGGGATTCCACTGGACATTTGTTACAGGACTTTAAGTGAAAGTAGTTTGCAGCCAGTCGACGGACACTGTGTGGAAGAGTGAGCTGGGACAGCTTGAGATGATAAAGACTCACATATGGCTCACAAAATGACATGGGTGGTCAGGCCTAAGTTGTGTAGCGGGATTTTACTTCAGCTGGGTCCTGATGGTTTTACACTCCACGAAATGGATGTGAAGCAGAAGTCACCCTCACTGTATATCAAAAGAGTACTTTGGGCGAGGGTCTGTCTGCATAACTTCATTGAAGCCACCACTTGTTCTACTTGGTTCGTTTTCCTTTGATACTTTGGGCTGCTTCAATAAACATTGCACTTGTTTACAAAGCCTTACTAATTCAGACGAACGTGATGAACGTCAGATGAAATTCATGATGAATCAGCAGAAACATATATTTTGATAAAGTTTATGGTCATTTTAAGGAAAGTTTAAGGGAGATGTTTGACCATGCTGTGCCTGTTTTGGACAGAGAGATGGACAAGATGGACATCCCAATCTGCCTGGTGGGGAACAAGCAGGACCTGTGCCACGCCCGTCAAGTGTTTGAGGAGGAGGGCCGTGCCTTGGCTCAGGAGCACAGATGCCATTTCCAGGAGGTTTCTGCAGCAGAGGACTACCTGGAGATATCCAACCTCTTCACCAAGCTCATCCGCCACGTCATGGATCACCTGAAGTACCGGGCCGACCTCCGCCGCTACAGTGGCTCTAAGTCCATGGCCAAGCTCATCAACAATGTCTTCGGCAAGAGGAGGAAATCTGTCTGAAGGTGGGGTGCTCATGTGGACGTTGATGCTATGTTTGATCGGGATGACTTGTGTTTATATAGATATGTTGTGGACGCCTAGGTTGTTGATTCTGATGAACACTTCTTGGGACAGAGACAGCTCTGTAAGTATGAATGACATATGTCCTAGTTCAGACTTTACAGTGGTGGAAAAAGTACCCAAATGTCATACTTGAGTAGAAGTAAAGATACCTTAATAGAAAAGTAAAAGTGAAAGTCACCCAGTAAAATACTACTTGAGTAAAAGTCTAAAAGTATTTGGTTTTCAAATATACTTAAGCATCAAAGTAAAAGTATTAATAATTTCAAATTCCTTATATTATGCAAACCAGATGGCACAATTTTTAAATATTGTTTTATTTATGGATAGCCAGAGGCACACTCCAACACTCATTAATTTACAAATGTGGCATTTCTGTTTAGGTGGTCTACCAGATCAGAGGCAGTAGAGATGACAAGCAATGTTCTCTTGATAAGTGTGTGAATTGGATCATATTCCTGTCTAAATGTAATGATTACTTTCAGGTATCAGAGAAAATGTATGGAGTAAAAAGTACATTATTTTCTTTAGGAATGAAGTGAAGTAAAAGTTGTCAAAAATATAGATAGTAAAGTACAGATACCCCCAAAAACTACTTAAGTAGCACTTAAGTCACTTTGCCATTCAGATCTTCTTATGTTTTTATTTTTCCTTCTTGATATTCTAAATCCCATGTTGCCAGTAGAGTATCCTTCAATGCTTCAGTTCCTTTCTAATTCCAAACTATTTAAGGAAAATTACTTTCCAAAAGTTGTTTTATGGATCTAAGAGCACAACATATTTGAGCTTGCATCAAGGAATGTGCACCAATGTCTTAACGTACATTCCACCTCTCAGAGGGGGCAGTAATAAGGTGAGAATTATGGGTAAATTGGCTCACTAACAACATCTTATGGCATATGACTTCACATAAATCTCTATTGAATTTCTGCTGTGGCAGTATTACATGGGCTGTTTCTAATTTTAAGCTGTAACAATGGGTAAAATTGCTTTTCAGTGGACATGAACGTAAGCAGCTGGTATATTCATTCCTTACATAGTAGTAAAGGAATGTGCAGCTATTTGTTTTGCATGTACATATTCTGTTGATTTCCTGTATTCAATGTGTTTGCTGCTGTATTACTTTGGATAGTATGAGCAAATGTCTGATTGTGTTATGCATAAAATCAAACATTCCCTCTCATTCTTGATTCTAGTTGAAAATTACCCACTGGGCACAGATGTAAATTCAATGTCTATTCCACATTGGTTCAACGTGATTCAACCAGTGTGTACCCTGTGGGTGATTATGCCTGGTGTGGACCAACTTGCAATTAAAGAGCTATTTGGGGGTATGAGTATTGTGTGAATTATTCAATTAACTAAATAATGTCCCATTTGTATTATGTGGTTTAAAGTCAATGATTCAGCTATGCTCCAATAGTTTGTTCTGGTGAAACACCTTGCTTTTTTTCATCCAATAATTATGTTGAATAGTGCTTTGAATATGAATCAAATGTAAAACAACCCACAATTAGCATACCAGTCCTTGCTTTGGAGTCTCATTAAAACCGACTGTTGGTAGGGTAATGTGTATACAACCCAGCTCAGACCTGCAAGGCTTAACTGCTGTGCTCGGAATTCAGGGTACTGTTTGCATGTGATCAGCCATCTCATCTAGTAATCGTTATCTTTGAAAAGAGCAGAAAACATTGATCCCCAAGTTTGAAATGCTGTTTCAGTTTGGCTCAGTTCTTAATAAGGAATTTAATATCACAATAATATTTTGTATTTTCCATTCTGTTGTATTTAGAAAATGTGGTCAAAAGTATATCATACAAGCATCACTTTTTCAAATGTGCAACCATTATTAATGGTTACAATGGACAGTCCAAAATCGGCCAAAATGCCCAAACAGTGGAAGCTATTAAAGTGCAGGACTCAAAGGAGCTCTGGAATCTAGTAACACTTACAATCTGTTTGATGATCTTGCCTTTACTTTTAAGATTAATTAAAAGTTGTGGTCATGCTACAGTAACAGGGATTGCATTTTGTCAAAAATAATGTCGCTATAATAATCAGAAACTGCCAACTTGGCATTTAGGTAGGTCTAAAAATGTGTCCTGCAAGGAGGTCCAAATACCACTATCACATTTAAACTATACCGTTCCCTCCTAAAGCTGATAATTGGACATTTTTGAATTTTACAAAAATGGAATCGCAACAAAATAAACATATTGACGCCAATAATTTAGATATCACTTTTCTCCACTAGATGGAGACTAATCACCATGTAGGCGGATAGGCCACCCTGTGACGTCTGCGGACGTAAACTATAGTACTTTTCAGTTTGATTCACCATAGTCATAGACTTTATTCTTATCTTCATGAAATGTGTGAACAGGAATAGGGTTACTATTCAAAACATGTATGACAATTCCTATACCTTAACAGCGATACATGAATTATGTATTTCTATAAGAATATACATTTCCTTTAGCAGAGCATTCAAATGAAGTGTTGCTGTTGGTAGAGATTATGATATGACGCCAGATTTTTACTGCCCCACACAAAAATTTGGGAAAGTGGCTCATGCGATGCCACTTGATTCCTGGTTATTAAAGAGACTAACGTCGGATGAGTACAATAACGGATCTCACCGTTACCATCAACAAACAAACAAAGGGCAAATGCATGTTAATAGATTAATAGGATTTAAATGCGTTAGCTATGCTTGAATGAAAAGTAAGTAGTTAGCGTACTTCTTGCTGTTGTCATGGTAACACACGCTAAAGCAGCAGTGTGTTTTGTTTTGACTAGCCTCTGTGCAGTTTTTTGCTAATAACTAACGCTAGATAATCTTCATTAATAATGTGTAATTATGTAGCTATATATTACGTTTTGTGGAGGTGGCTACATATAATTGAATTAATTCGATATTAATGTTAATCTAGTTCAGGGATGGGCAACTCCAGTCCTTGGGGACCGGAGTGTCGGTGTCACACTTTTTCCTAGCAAATAGAGCTGATTAGACTAATTGCGTTCTAAACTGAAGATCATGATTAGTTAATTATTGGAGTCAGGTGTGTTAGCATTTGCTGGGACTAACGTGTGACACCAGTCAGGCCCCCGAGGACTGGAGTAGCCTATCCCTGATGCAGTTAATGATTATTTTGAGGAGTCCTGTAAATTAGCTTGTTTATTGCTAACGTTAGCTCTATTTTCATCAGTGAACTGTCTGTGGAAAAAAAGTGACCTAATAGGCCTAAAACTATTTCCCCAACATATTATATTGTAGATAAGTAGCCAGTGGTGTAAAGTATTTAAGTAAAAATACTTTAAAGTATTATTTAAGTCGTTTTTTTTGGTATCTGTACTTTACTATTTATACTTTTGACTACTTTTACTTCACTACATTCCTAAAGAAAATGTACTTTTTAATCCATACATTTTCCCTGACACCCAAAAGTACTGATTACATTTTGAATGTTTAGCAGGACAAGAAAATGGTCAAATTCACACACTTATCAAGAGAACATCCCTACTGCCTCTGATCTGGTGGATTCACTAAACAAACGCTTCATTTGTAAATTATGTCTGAGTGTTGGAGTGTTCCTGCCCGTGGGTATCTGTACAGTTGAAGTCAGAAGTTTACATACACTTAGGTTGGAGTCATTAAAACTCATTTTTCAACCACTCCACAAATTTCTTGTTAACAAACTATAGTTTTGGCAAGTTAGGACATCTACTTTTAATTTTTCCAACAATTTGTTTACAGATAGATTATTTCACTTACAATTCCAGTGGGTCAGAAGTTTACATACACTAAGTTGACTGCGTTTAAACAGCTTGGAACATTCCAGAAACTGACGTCATGACTTCTGATAGGCTAATTGACATAATTTGAGTCAATTGGAGGTGTACCTGTGGATGTATTTCAAGGCCTACCTTCAAACTCAGTGCCTCTGCTTGACCTCGTCGGGAAATCAAAAGAAATCAGCCAAGACCTCAGAAATCAAATTGTAGACCTCCACAAGTCTGCTTAATCCTTGGGAGCAATTTCCAAACGCCTGAAGGTACCACGTTCATCTGTACAAACAATAGTATGCAAGTATAAACACCATGGGACCACGTAGCCGTCATACCACTCAGGAAGGAGAGGCGTTCTGTCTCCTAGAGATGGACGTACTTTGGTGCAAAAAGTGCAAATCAATCCCAGAACAACAGCGAAGGACCTTGTGAATATGCTGGAAGAAACAGGTACAAAGTATCTATATCCACAGTAAAACGAGTCCTATATCGACATAATCTGAAAGGCCACTCGGCAAGGAAGAAGCCCCTGCTCCAAAACCGCCATAAAAAAGCCAGACTACAGTTTGCAACTGCACAAGGGGCCAAAGGAGAAATATCCTCTGGTCTGATGAAATAAAAATAGAACTGTTTGGCCATAATGACCATCGTTATGTTTGGAGGGAAAAAAAGGGGGGGGGGCTTGCAAGCCGAAGAACACCATCAACCGTGAAGCATGGTGGTGGCAGCATCATGTTGAGGGGGTGCTTTGCTGCAGGAGGGACTGGTGCACTTCACAAAATAGATGGTATCATGAGGATGAAAATTGATGTGGATATATTGAAAAAACATCTCAAGACATCAGTCAGGAATTTAAAGCTTGGTCGCAAATGGGTCTTCCAAATGGACAATGACCCCAAGCATACTTCCAAAGTTGTGACAAAATGGCTTAAGGAGAACAAAGTCAAGGTATTGGAGTGGCCATCACAAAGCCCTGACCTCAATCCCATAGAACATTTGTGGGCAAAACTGAAAAAGCGTGTGCAAGCAAGGTCTACAAACCTGACTCAGTTACACCAGCTCTGACAGGAGGAATGGGCCAAAATTCTCCCAACTTATTGTGGGAAGCTCGTGGAAGGCTACCTGAAACATTTGACCCAAGTTAAACAATTCAAAGGCAATGCTACCAAATACTAATTGAGTGTATGTAAACTTCTGACCCACTGGGAATGTGATGAAAGAAATAAAAGCTGAAATAAATTATTCTCTCTATTATTATTATTCTGACATTTCCCATTCTTAAAATAAAGTGGTGATCCTAACCTAAGACAGGGCATTTATACTTGGATTAAATGTCAGGAATTGTGAAAAACAGAGTTTATATGTATTTGGCTAAAGTGTATGTAAACTTCCGACTTCAACTGTAGATAAAAAAAAAACAAGAACATTGTGCTGTTTTGTTTGCTTAATATAAGCAATTTGAAATTATTTATACTTTTACTCTTGATACTTAAGTATATTTAAAACCAAATACATTTCGACTTTTACTCAAGTATTTTACTGGTTGACTTTTAGTTGAGTCATTTCCTATTAAGGCATCTTTACTTTTACTCAAGTATGACAATTGGGTACTTCTTCCACCACTGTAAGTAGAAAACGAACTATTTGACTTAATTTGCAGACGGAAAGCTGCTAAAAGGAATCCTTCAAACTCCATTCAATCAGTGCACTTCAGCTCAGAGCGCTTTGAATGTTTTTAAACATCACACACATTAAAACACTACTATGCAGGTTTCATGCCAGATAATTATATTTAGCAGGAAGGGGTCATAGAAAGTTAATTGCTGCTTGTATGAGGTTGAAATAATTATGTGTTTCAAGCAGCTGGGTATTGGCTCCTCCTGCAACAATGCCTTTCTTGGTTAAGAATGTAACGTTCTTGTTTCATGGCTTCCTCTAATGACACGTTTGAATAGGCTAGGCCCATAGAATTAGAATAGTAATGGTAATTTAATAAGGTCTCTATGGCTAGGCTTATCAGTCTAAGATTCACTACAGTAGGCGGTGGGCCAAAAAGCGTGAAGTTGATCGATCCCCGTCGAGGGAGGAGCTGATTTTTTTATTTTTTTATTGTATATGACAGTGAAACAGTCTTATGACTATAAAATGTGTTGGCACCTTTAAATTCTTGCACAAATGTTTGATGAAGACTGAAATAAGATCAATATCTGTTTTGAGTGCACTTGAAATATGCAGCATGCAATGTGAATTGTCTTGATCGTTTGAAGAGGTAATTCCGTTGACCGCTTAGCCAATTTATTGAAAGCTAGTCAATGTTAGTCTGACTAGCCTAGCCAGCTACTGTACATGTAAATTTGCCTGCTCAGGAAGCTAGTGTTTCAATAGCTATCTGTCGGTGAATTCAAATTTTGAATCATGTTTTGGCATGGTTATGTCTCATTTCAACTCACTATCTTCAGGCGTAGCCCTTTACACTGGTACGGGTTGAAAATGGCAGATTTGGACACTGATAAGTGGCTAAATTGGAACGCAGTGGCTGTATAATAACATGCTATACATTACTTCAGAGCTCAGGTTTTCCACTTCATAGCTTTGCATGGGTTTTGACTGACAGCCGTTCTGTCTTGAGCACTACTTGCAACAAGAATTTGCCCCTATCCCTCCCACTGATTGGGCAACTTTTGCAAATGTTTTGTTGTCTGAGTGAGGAAAATGTTGTATATTACAAGGACTCTATTTTCTTTGAAAGATGAGACGTCGAGGATTATAATAAATACTGCTTTGATGTCATACAAGCAAGCCAAATACCCACGAGTCCAAATGTGCACTTCACATTTCCATATCATAAAACTCATGTAATATGCAGTGTCACTGTTTATGATCACTATGTTTGATGTACAGTTAGAAGATGACATGGTGTTGTACCTTGGCTTGTCTTGAACAGAATAAGACTATATTTGTTGTATTGTGAAGAAAGTTTGCAGCGGCTCACACATCTAAATACACTTAGGACTGCATGTGCACTTCTATGTGCACCAAAATTACCATCTGCTTCTCTGAATTGCCTTGAGAAAGTGTAAAGCGTAAATCATAGTCTACTGATGCTGAGGCGCTATAGTCCAGTGACCTTTGTGACATAGCTACACTGCTCTGAGACCACCACACACTGGAAACGCACAGCCTGATCGAGCACCTCCCTCCCCACAATTCTCAACCAAAGCAGTTCTGGTACGGGTCCTCTTCATTTGAATGTGTTGACAGTTAGAGAAATTTCTTGAGCTGCACTGAGAATTCAAAGTATGAAAGCCAATGGTCCAATATTCTAGGACACTGCTGTGCATAGGCATATGCATTTTGGACTGTGATAAACACAACCACTGTAAGATCATATTCTATAATTTTGCTAATCATATTGGCAATACAATAAGCTTTCAAATGATGCCCACCCTACCCAGGTTGCAATTTATAATGGACTCTTTTTGGATTGCGTGAACAATAGTAATTCTGTAAAGGCGAGGACGCAGGGCTGTTTTACAAACAAAACAACCACGTGAGCTTGCTCTAGTTCCTCATCGGCACAGCTAGGAGAGCTCAAAATAGCACCTTTATAGTTGAAGACTTCTTTAACTCATTAAAATTCATTAAAATGACTTAGCAACTGTGTACACTTTGGAGAGGTGTGTGGCAACATATAGATGTTGCACCTAACCCAACCTTTCCAGTAATATTATTAGGTTACTGAATGTATCCAGAATATTTAACTGTGGCAATGTACAGTAAATCTAAAATGCACATAAAATTAAGTTTTATGTTTGGATTCAGTCTTGTCAGGTGAACTGTTGTGTCCTCACCTTTAGTCATACTTTTCCCATAATCTCTAAACTGTTCCCTTTTCATTGCTTCCATGGTTATGCATATGCTTTCCATATTTCTTCTGTAAGAAACATTTCAATTTAGCCCTATCCATACAGGCCAAATCCCATGAGTCTAAGGTTTAAGGAAACATTCAGTCATATCATTTGCATAATCCCCAAAAAAGTATAGATAGAACTATGTGTGTCATGTATGCTAGAATAAAAACTACAGCTGCATATTAGCCAACATGGCATATCCTACACATAGACTATACCTTGCAATACAATCTTCTCTAAAAACAGCTGGGCAAAATGTATACAATGTGCTCTCAATAAGATGACCAGATTTTGATTCTAAATCAGATGAGTTCTCAAATGTCAGTAGCTGCCCAATACCATGGCCAGCATGCATAATGTTGAATGCATTTTAATACAAGGCATGAAGAATTTATTACCTTTATTTAACTAGGCAAGTCAGTTAAGAACAAATTCTTATTTTCAATGACAGCCTAGGAACAGTGGGTTAACTGCCTTGTTCAGGGGAAAAACAACAGATTTTTATCTTGTCAGCTTGGGGATTTGAACTTGCAACCTTTCGGTTACTAGCCCAACACTCTAACCACTAGCTACCCTGCTGCCCCATTGATAGAGAATGATAAAGAGCCTGCAGAATTATAGAAAAAGCAGTTGGGAAATGAATGTTTGAGTTTCAAATGCTAAATGTCCAGTGAATGTGAATTGATTGGTTTAAATGGTTACTTTCCTACTAACCTTCAAAGTTGACAGTGCCAAATGTTTGCCAATCCATTATTCTACTACTAAATATGACTGAGTGTGATGCATGTTTTCCATAGTGTACCTTTCATGCCTATACATTAGAACAAAGAACTTCCCATTTCGTGTTTCACCATTTGAGTATGGAGACAAATAGCAAAGTTGTCTCAGGCAGTATTTGAAGTATCTGTCATCAACACATGCTTCAGTACACCCACCCCCACCGCCATCCTCTCTCTAGGAGCACTTGTGTGCCCTGGCCCCATAGGTGTATCGAAAGGATACCACCCTGGTCACCAATGTGGACAACCGATGTAGAGAGAGAGAGAAGTGCCTTAGCGGAATGCAATCTTAAGATTGTGTAGTCCAGAGACGATAACTGTACCATCTACGGCAAAAGTCTGGGTTCATGACAGGGACAATGGAGTTCTCATCACAGCATGTTACAATAGTAAAACATTCTGTTTTTCATCTCGTCAAAACTGATTCTATATTGAATTGTGTATTTGAGATTCCCTAACAAGCATGTTTATCTGTAGTTGGTGCTCTTCAACTCTAATTGACTCTAAGACAAAACCCACAAAGAAAAGACAACAGACAAATGCATATGGGGTCTCAATGTCTAATAGTGATGGCAGGGCTAGTTCAAACTGCAGCAGGATGGTTCTCCTCACAGGTGAGTGAATCAGCTGAGCCCATGCTTGGTGAATAGCACTTGGTTGATCTCTGGGAGCAGGACACAGGAGAGGAGAGCTGAATAGGTCATGGGAGACATGAATGAATCAAAGAAATCATCACAGCAGTTTACAACCTAGAAATGAACATCGTGACAGTCAAAAAAAAGGACAATAACTAGGCTACTAGGGTAAGGATAGAGGGAGGGTGCTATGCATCCTATTACATTAACCCTGTCAATAGGCCTAGTTGGAGTCTCAAAATCCCAACCCTAGGCAACACAGTGACTAGGGTCTGGTTTCAATTATGGTCTCTTTTGGCATAGAAGAACTATGTAACTGCCCACGTCTATAAGGGAAGAAAATATATCTGGGGACTCTCACAACAAATCATGAGGAAGACATGCCAGAATGTTGTGGTTGTTGATGCAAACTAGCCACTTGTGAAATGCACTCATAAAAATAAAAAAAAACATCTGATCTCCATCTTGCTAGCTACTCATTTGTTTTTTTGTTGAAGTGGATATAGTTATGACTTAGTTCCTCTGTCAAAAGAGTCCACCCATGAAACCAGACCCTAGTCACTGCTTTTGCCTAGGGTCGGGTTTACGAGACTAGGGATAATGTGGCATTTATTTTTTGGGAGTCCTGCCTTGATGACTCTATTAGCTTTACAAAAATATATGGGACAAATATTGTAGTCTTAAATTATTACTTGGAATAATGATAGTTAAAGCTCCCTGTCCCAGAATGGCATGCTAGTGATAAAGCTACTGTCACGGATTTCCTCCTCTTCATCTGAAGAGGAGAGGCGAAACGGATCAGAGGACCAATATGCGGCGTGGTAAGTGTCCATGGTAAATCTTTAATAAAGAAAGTACTGACACTGCATACAAAACAATAAACAAATGACGACCGTGAAGCTACAACATAGACAATCACCCACAAACAAACAGTGCAACCCAGGCTACCTAAGTATGATTCTCAATCAGAGACAACTAATGACACCTGCCTCTGATTGAGAACCATACTAGGCCGAAACATAGAAATGCCCCAAAACATAGAAAAACAAACATAGACTGCCCACCCAACTCACGCCCTGACCAACTAAATAAATACAAAACAAAGGAAATAAAGGTCAGAACGTGACAGCTACAGTATCTGCTGCTGCCAACTAGCAACAGGTCTGCTTATTTTAGCTAGCTAGCTACATTGCTAAGGTTAAGTAAAGTTGGGAGTTATTTTAGATTGATGGTATCATGTTTCTATAACGAAATAGATTTGGCTTGTGGCTGAAGAAATTCGGCTTGTCACCAAAAGCACTCACAAACTTCTACAGATGCACAATCGAGAGCATCCTGGCGGGCTGTATCACCGCCTGGTACGGCAACTGCTCCGCCCTCAACCGTAAGGCTCTCCAGAGGGTAGTGAGGTCTGCACAACGCATCACCGGGGGCAAACTACCTGCCCTCCAGGACACCTACACCACCCGATGTTACAGGAAGGCCATAAAGATCATCAAGGACATCAACCACCCGAGCCACTGCCTGTTCACCCCGCTATCATCCAGAAGGCGAGGTCAGTACAGGTGCATCAAAGCTGGGACCGAGAGACTGAAAAACAGCTTCTATCTCAAGGCCATCAGACTGTTAAACAGCCACCACTAACATTGAGTGGCTGCTGCCAACACACTGACACTGACACTGACTCAACTCCAGCCACTTTAATAATGGGAATTGATGGGAAATGATGTAAATATATTACTAGCCACTTTAAACAATGCTATCTTATATAATGTTACTTACCCTACATGATTCATCTCATATGCATACGTATATACTGTATCATCGACTGCATCCTTATGTAATACATGTATCACTAGCCACTTTAACTATGCCACTTTGTTTACATACTCATCTCATATGTATATACTGTACTCGATACCATCTACTGTATCTTGCCTATGCTGCTCTGTACCATCACTCATTCATATATCCTTATGTACATATTCTTTATCCCCTTACACTGTGTATAAGACAGTAGTTTTGGAATTGTTAGTTAGATTACTTGTTGGTTATTACTGCATTGTCGGAACTAGAAGCACAAGCATTTCGCTACACTTGCATTAACATCTGCTAACCATGTGTATGTGACAAATAAAATTTGATTTGATTTTTTGATTTGATTTGATTACAAATATTAAAAAGACTTGATAGCAATTTTGTCGGACAGAGATCTCTGAGCTGTCACCAGCTGTGTTTATGTATCTTAGGTACAGAGAACATGATTGGCAGACGTGATCAGCAGAGATGGTATCTGGATAGGAAGAGTTTTGATTGATTTACTGTTTAGTACTTGGCAGCATTTGCCTGTCCAGCTAACGAATATAAAAGTACGTATTTTGAAAACAATTGCAAGAATTAACATTGCCAACAAATGGAAATGTGTTGAGATGAAATACGCAATATGTAAATAAATAAAAAAACAGCTCCTCACTCGCCAGAAGGCGATCATCTACAAAACTAAAGGAGATTCGATGCTTCGGCCCACTGCCTACAGAGGATAGTGCTGTCCAGAGTCATACTGTATATAGAGAGTTGGGACAATGCATGCGGTTTCTGTCTGAACGTTCAGCAAGCGCCACTTTCTCCTCCATAGCCGTTGCTAAGTGACAATTGACGCTTCCGCATTGTGTTGTTCATTTCTAATAGTTTTCCAAACCTATGAAGATGTGCAGTGAGAGCACACTGTATATGCAATATGTTGACACCACAACACAGTACGGACTTCCCGAATGCTAATTAATAAAAACATCTGTTAAATTCGCTGCTCTGTTTTGCTTGTTTTACAGCGTAGGGATTTATCTGAGTCTCTCTCTTATTGGTACATCACCAATTTTCAGAAGAAAGGCGCTAACGTGGCGGCCGTTCTAAAACCTGGACCAACTCTCTTAATATATGGCACTGGTGCTGTCCATAGGGTTAATACATTTGAATTCAGTCACTTTTGACAGCACCCCATTTGGTTTGAATGAAACCATCTATAAATATTTGCCCGTTGTAGAAGTGCTCGGAAAGTGACATTTTCGACCTGAATGCCATAACATTCAAAAGATAAAGGTGCTCAAAGTTGACCCATTTTACATACATACCATGAGACATCCATGTCTTAATCACTGGAAAAGATAAACAGTTGAGATTTTATATAATTTAAAAGCTTACAAACAGGGTTGTCAAACTATTTGATCATTTCTGGTAAAAAAAAAAGTTTATTATTTTTATTATTTAAAATGTTAATTATCTAAAAACACATATGTTCACATATGTTGTAGCTAAGCCCCTATTTGACATCATCTATGATTTGGGTGTTGTGCCTGCCATCGGTTGAGACACAACTTGCTCTTGAATACAGGGTGGGTAAATGTACTAAAATGGGAATACATTTGAAATTTCAACTCTGAAATGGTACCACAAAGATTGTTGGTGGTCCACACATCAGAGAATGTTAACTTGAATGGGAATATGTTTACAATTTTACTGTCAATCCTCCATAGGAAACCTATTGAAATCATATACATTTAGAATAGAAATTACCATTTAAGTTGACATTCGACAGTTGGTGGACCGGCGGTCATGTTTGTGATAGTAATTCAAGTAAAAATGTAAATGACATTTTAATTTCAATGTTGTACCAGTGGAATTGCAATGGTCTGAAAGGATAGGTCCATTCTATGAATTCTATTTCTAAGATTGAAATGACACCCACCCTGTATTCAAGAGCATATTGTGTTTCAACCAATGCTGGGCACAACACAATCAACTCAGATGATGTTTAGTAGGATCTAAGCTACAACAAATGCAAATATAATATTTAAAAAAAATCTGAGTTAACATGCATTTTGTATTTAACTAGGCAAGTCAGTTAAGAAAAAATGGTTATTTTCAATTACGGCCTAAGAACAGATTCTTACCTTGTCAGCTCGGGGATTTGAACTTGCAACCTTCCGGACATTAGTCCAACGCTCTAACCACTAGGCTACCCTGCCGCCCATTTGAATAAAGGCATATGATATTTTTTATCAATGACATATTGGAAAACAACTGGAAAAAATTAGGAAGCACCAGTGAAAATCTATGCGTAAAGGAGCTCAGCTAAGGGCGAAATCCAGCTGTACTGAGTGGACAGTGCCAAGCACATAGAAATATATTGGTTTAAACCATGGCAGAGAGGTGGGGGTGTTTGTTTCATTTGGAAGCGTTTATTTTCATATTCACCACTGTCAAACCTATTTACCTTTTTTTTTAACAAATAGGAGAATGGCTAAGAGTTTACACATTTTTTGATAATTAACGTTAAATGCTTAAACATTACATTATTTTTATTCAACATTTTTTTTCATTAAATAATAAAATAGTTTAAGAACCCTTGTTTTGTAAGCTTTTAAATGATGTCAAACTCAACCGTTTATCTTTTCTAGTGATGAAGACATGGATGTCTCATGGTATGGTGGGGTATACAAAATGGGTCATTTTGAGTACCTTTATCTCCTGAATGTTTTGGCATTCAGGTCAAAAAAGTCACTATATACTGTACACATACAGTGATAATGATAGATGGACCTGGATGGCGTTGTCAGACAAACAGTCCAATATAACACGTTAAGTCCAGTAGAGGACTGCCTGTGACACAGTACAGCACATAGCCTAGTTCTTCTAACATATGGTTTAATGAAATGCACCAACATGATATCAGACAACCTTTGATAAGATCACCATCCTTGCGGGTGAGTATATCCCTCCCAAATTCTTCAGAAAGCCAACTAATTAATTTCCATTTTGTTATCATCCTTTGATTCCTATTGCATGGATAGTTTGAGGCCTTATGGCCTCTTTTCTTGCTTAAGAATTATGAATGACTGAAGTTTAAACTTAGCTATTACGCCTAGTTGGTGTTTTGCAAAGATTATTTTGCAGTGTTTACATTCTGAGATGTTCCTCTTTGAGACGTCATTTGAGAATGTGGAATATATCTTTTTCAAGATGCCTTCGTTCAGTTCCTATAGCTTGGGCTAGTGTTATACAGAGGTTAGCCAATATTGTGATTAAACCAACAAGAATTGCTTCTGAATTTGTTGAGCCTTATCTCCTAGCAACATGTAGAGTCCTCTGAGCATGCAAGGCAAATTGATATTCATGTTCCCCTGTGTAAAGCATGTGCCACTGGCCTGTAGACACTTTCAGTTGTTTGTCACTGGCCTACGCACAATACGCTATAATGGCATAGTGGAATAATGTTTTTTTTTAGATGTTTACAAATTAATCAAATGGAAAGCTGAAATGTATTGATTCAATAAGTATTCAACCCCCTTGTTATGGCAAGCCTAAATGTTTTCAAGAGTAAAAATTTGCTTAAGTCACATAATAAGTTGCATGGACTCATTCTGTGTGCGAAATTCAGTCGAGCAGTGAATTTCAAACAGATTCAACCACAAAGACCAGGGAGGTTTTCCAATGCCTTTCAAAGAAAGGCACCTATTGGTAGATCAAAAAACATTTATAAAAAAAGCAGACATTGAATATCCCTTTGAGCATGGTGGTGAAGTATTTAATTACACTTTGGATGGTGTATCAATATACCTAGTCACTACAACGATACAGGCATCCTTCCTAACTCAGTTGCCGAAGAGGAAGGAAACCGCTCAGGGATTTCACCTTGAGGCCAATGGTTACATTAAAACAGTTACAGACAAGGTGCGAATTACGGGGGAACCAGGGGTGGCTCAGCTCCCATTGATGAGATGTTAGCTCTCATAAGTGCAACAAAAGTCACATTTGGGGGTGGTCTCTAAATAATACAAATTTAACCATTCTCCTATTTGTTTCAAATGAAGTGGTAAATAGGTTTGACAGTGGTAAATCTGAAAATAAAAGCTTCCAAATGAAACAAACACCCCCACCTCTCTGCCATGGTTTAAACCAATATATTTGGCTTGGCACTGTCCACTCAGTACTGCTGGATTTCGGCCTTAGCTGAGCTCCTTTACGCATATATTTTCACTGGCATTTCCTAATTTTTGCCATTTGTTTTCCAATGTGTCATTGATTTAAAAAATGACCTTTGCCTTTATTCCAAAGCATTAGATCTAAACATTGATTTATCATTGTTTGCTTTTGTCAGTCAGCTGTTTAGAGCGCTCATTGTGTTGTTTTTCAGGTCTGCGCGGGTACTGGTGTTCTCCATGCCATCCGTGGCCAGAAGTAGTAGACCATTTATTTACCTTTTATTTTCTATCAATATTTGTTTTCTTTCCTGGATCAGCTGCTGATGGTCGACAATATCACTAGCCTACAGCTAGACACCAATGAGCATCCAATCCAGCCAACAAAAAGGCTGGCTATACGTTAATGACAGTAGGCCTGTAAGGTGACTCTTTTGGTTAGAAGAGTTCAGTTAGAAGCATTCGATTTTGCAAGGGCATAGACCTATAACTGTCTTCACGATGAAACATAATGTAATGTTACGTAGGCATACTTGCATTGCATTTTCCGAGTTCTTCATGATTCATGATTCATACAGGGTTTAAGTTTAATGTTCTAATTAAATTGTTAAATGCTTAAAAATTGCAAATAACACTGTCATTAATGTATGGAAAGAAAGGTGGTGTTTTATGTCACACAATCTGTGAAGACTCCAAGCATTAAATCATGAACTAGGGTGTAAAACATGTTTTGATTCAACTCATGTATTATATTGAATGTAGGCTACCTGTTCTGCGTGTTTTTATGTGTGTAAAATTGCCTCAGCTGAGAGGGCAATAAGGCACTAAAGTAATACTGTTAAAATATGAAGAAGCAATTAACTTTTTGCCCTGAAAACAAAGTGTTATGTTTCGGTCAAATCCAATACAACACATTACTAAGTACCACTCTCCATATTTTCAAGCATAGTGGTGGCTGCATCATGTTATGGGTATGCTTGTAATCGTTAAGGTCTGAATTCGTTTTTCAGGATAACAAAATTAACGGAATGGAGCTAAGTACAGTCAAAATCCTAGAGGAGAACCTGGTTCAGTCAGCTTTCCACCAGACACTGGGAGACAAATTCACCTTTCAGCAGGACAATAACCAAAAAAAAGGACAAATCTACGCTGGAGTTGCTTACCAAGAAGACAGTGAATGTTTCGAAGTGTTTTGACCCCCAAATCTGCTTGAAAATCTATGGCAAGACTTGAAAATGACTGTCTAGGAATGATCAACAACCAATTTGACAGAGCTTGAAGAGTTTTGAAAAGAATAATGGGCAAATATAGTACAATCCAGTTGTGCAGTGCTCTTAGACTTACCCAGAAATGCTCACAGCTGTAATCACTGCCAAAGGTGATTCTAACATATATTGACTCAGGGGTGTATATAATGTACTTAGGGAAATAAGATTTTTAATTTTCAATATTTTAGCTAAAATTTCTAAAAACATGTTTTCACTTTGTCATTATAGAAAAAAATGAATTGAATCAATTTTGAATTCAGGCTGTAACACAAGAAAATGTGGAATAAGTCAAGAGGTATGAATAGTTTCTGAAGGCACTGTATCTGTAATGTTCTTCGTCGGGCGAAAGAGAGGAGGACCAAAATGCAGCGTGATGATTATCCATTTTAATAGAATACTTGAACCCACTAACAAAAAACAATAAACCGACAAAATGAACGAAGACGAAACAGTCCCGTAACGGAAACACAGGAACACTGGAAACAGGAACAATCACCTACACAATACAAAACAGGCTATCTAAATATGGTTCCCAATCAGAGACAACGACTAACACCTGCCTCTGATTGAGAACCATATCAGTCCAAACACATCGAAACAGACAAACTAGACATACAACATAGAATGCCCACTCCTATCACACCCTGACCAACCAAAATATAGAAACAAACAAAGCAAACTATGGTCAGAGTGTGACAGTATCAGACATGACCTGAGAAGACAGAAGGAATTAATGGAGGGCCCACTAAGTGGCTTGTTTACGGGGTGCTACATACTTATGGCTGCAGAGGGGAGGAACTAAAGGCACCTTACATTTCTTTCAAGTGCCCATCTATTGAAGCTGTCAGGTAATTCAGTATGATGTATATGATTTTAAGCAGATATTGGATGTCTGAATGTTCAGCTTGGCAAAGACAGGTCCATGGTTCTTTCAGTTCAGACTGATTGCTCCTCCAGTCACAGTTCTCAACAATAAACACACTCGACACTCAGCACAGATACTGTACTGCACAAAGGCATACCTCTTTAGAGGAAGTCAATTGTAACCAAGGAGAGCTTGTGGCCGAGTCAAGACTATACTTTTTTTTATTTTAACCTAAAAGTCCATAGTTTGAGTCTCATGGCATTGACAAAGGAAATGTGATTTGCTCATCAATCAGTTAAATCTGTCTATATAATGTTATTCATCCCATAATTTAGTGAACTAGACTGCCTCAGTATTGTCATTCTAGACATGCAAAGCCTTCCTTCATCAGGTAATGTAATTCCATGCTTCATTAGTACTGTGAAGTTTATCATTTGTCATCAAAGCCAGCTGTCAATAAATAATTAAGTTGCAGATGAGGAGAATGAAATATTTTGGCTGAAGGAAGGAAGATTGCTGTCTACATTTTAATTGCATACACACATGTTGTGTGTGTGTGCTTATCCAAGGTTTTAATTAGCTGTGGTGTGGCTACTGTGCAACACCTGTTCATAGTCTGCCTACTTTTTGAGCTGTACTTTCACCTTCAACAAACATCGTTATTTAGCATATTTCCACCTATAGAAGAAAACAACATGTAGGAGACAGTTCAGGCACTGCTCCCCTTTCATCTGAATGAAAAGGATTAGGAGCCTAACTGCAAAACTGGCATTTTTTTCTTGTTTATTACAGTGTAATAATTGTGGAAGAATCAAAACTCTAGATTTTATTTAGGCCTACACCTTTCTGTTGCCACACAGAACATGAAAGTGCGATGGTAGTGCATGTCAAAAACAAAAGAAAGAGATGGAGGGGGTGGAGAGCGAGATAGAGGAGACCTCTATCTGGTCCAGAATTATCTTTGTGTGTCCAGGCATCATTCCAATGTCACATTTCATTTGCATTCCAAGCTGAAACACTGCATCTCCCTTGCAGTCAAGGGAAACAATGTGCATTTCCATCCACAAACAATCAGTAAATAAACTCTAATGGGGTTCTGACAGTTATGTTTGAGAGGATTGAAAAAGCAGAGGGATCGATTGATGACATTCTATCTGCCATAATTACTTTCTACTGAGATCTGGCGAGCATATGGTTCCTGTCTGGTAGGATAGCCTACGTGTTAATATATTCTACTGTATCTCTGTGTGTGAACCAAGCCTATGATGATGCTGTTTTAGAAGGTTGTGGAGACCAACCTCTATTCAGTCTGTTAGGCTAGTACACTAGTAAAAGGGTGCACACAAAGCAGGATATCAATCACATCGGAAATTATGTGAGAAGTTTGTTTCCCTCATTCAAAACCCCATTTCTAATAGGCTAACTTGTAATATGTGCTCTTTACTATTGCATCCACTAGTATATTACCATAAGTATTTATATATTCCTACTACCAGTCACTTTTTATGTATAAACCCACCTCAACTATTCCAGTACACCTGCACATTGAAAAATGTACTGGCACTGACCTGAATATACTTGTATTCTCGTGTTTCTTTAATACATCTTAGTTCTTGTGTGATTTTAAATTTGTACTTTTTATTTTATTTTCTATGATATTATTATCACTGCATTGTTGGGAAAGAGCTCTCAAGGTAAGAATTTCACTGTACTGTTTTACACCTGTCGTATCCTGTGTACGTGGCGAAGAAACATGAAACTTATTTGAAGTGTAAAATAACTCAGTGATGATTAAATGTGTATTATAACAGCATAAGCCTATTTTGCGTTCAGGTCTGATAGGCTGTGAGAAGCAGTAAACATGGAACACTTTGAGGCTGCTCCAGGTTGGTAAGTACAGTATGCGTTGCCTTGTCACTCACATACATGCTAGGCCTTTGCAATACATGGCACTTTTGCTGGCGCTGATTCAGTGCAGGAAGGCAGCTGCTAACGCAAAGATGTAGTTTGTCTAATCCAGATTTTTTTGCCTCTAAATATGTAATTTGGGGCTTCATAAGTGCCAATAGTGTTTCAGTGAGCTGTTGATTAGTTTTGAGTGCAGTCATGCCTCTGCTGCCTATACCATTCGTCATGCTAATTCACATTTTAATTAATGTCCGTCAAGCCCTATGGTTAAAGCAATATTCACAGGCTTGACTACCCCATTAGAGGCTTTAGTACTGAGTAATACATGTATATGGTTTGTTCAGATTCTCAATTCCACAGCAAGCGCAGTAATTCTGATATTTTGGAAATGCTTACAATCAAATTCAGTTATATGTGGGCCTATCTTTTATGGAGCCGTTATGGCAGCTCTTACTGATAGATCTAACGCATGTTCTCAATTCAGCCAGTCTGTACTGTACATTGTGTTCAATCAGTCTGAAAGCTGACATATCACTCATGTAAGGTTTCTTTTAGAATCCATTACAGTAATATCCTTCTCATGAGACTATTAGCAGATCACTCAAACATGATTGGGAGATTGGCTAAACCAAGAATGTCATAGTACTGTAAGACCCCTCTGGCTTAAAGCAATCCAAGACCTATGGATCTGTAGTGACCCATTTTAAGGTCAGACGTCTCCCTGACCTGACATCTAATTTCCTCCCCACTGGGCGGGCTGTCAGGCAGGCACACCCTCCCTAAGGCACCTGCAGAGCAAGACACTGGTCCCTCCCTGTGATACACTCATCACATGCCTCCCTCTCCCACAAATGAGCTGTGATTGAGGTGATTTGGATTTCCAGAGGCTGTCACAATGGTTTTGACTAGCAAATAGACGGGTGGTAATGGGAGAGACAGGCCTGTTATGAGAGCCCTGTCAGGGATAAGATAATGCCTCAGAGTGAAGAGGTTAAAGACACCGCTTCCCAGTTAATAATTAATTGGTGTCCGTGTGGCGGATCCACTCCAATGCTCCCAGTCATCACTTGATAATTGCTTTACATTTAATTTGGCTTTGGAGAGCGTTTTTCAAGCCAAGTAAATTGTGCTTAGTGTTAATAATATGAACCTGTCTTCAGACACCGGTTTGGTCAGAAACCAATGGTGACGAGACAAAGGTAGGCAAAGTGTGCCAATTTGAACGCTGGAGATGGTGTCTCCATTTCGAAGTAGTTTATCCAATTGACAGGGGGAAACACCAATTGACAGGGGGATTTAACAAAGAAGATAATTGTTACCATTATCAAAAGTTAATTTGGGAATAATACATTTTTACAGTTGTATCATAGTATGACTAATTAGGGGATTCATAATACTATTACTTTGACCTGGGATGGATTAAAAGAGTAGGCCTATTGTACACCACAGTAACTCACTTCTAGAATGTATTAGAATGAAAAGTCTGAATAGGCATCTTATTGTGTACTATGAGGGGGAAATGGAATAAACCCTTTACTTTTCTCAATGTCAAGTGTCTCACCTAAGCATTTCCCAACTTTAATCCTCTTAATAAAAAAAAGCTGCCAGGTGCTCCTTAGCATTTTGGGGTTCTGTGCTGCGGCAGCTTGCTCTGGTCTAAACAGTGGGGGAGAAAGAATCTGAGTTACCTTAAGTAGCAGAGCTGTCGCCACAGTGACAGTGTCAGGCCTCCTACTGAGGCGCCCTCCAACTGACTGGCTCCTAAGGTCATGTGAGTTAAACTGCCCAGGTGTATCTGTGTGCTCCGGTGTGCAATTAAGTGCTAAACAAAAGAGAACCAGCAGACTTCACGTCAGACTCAGGCCCCAGAGGACAGGAGTTGCCCATCCCTGACCTATATAGTGATGAGGGCTGGCACAATTACTGCATAACCAACAGTTATGGATGAAAACCGTCATTTAAATAAAATAAGCGTTTACGTTTATTTTATTTTTGTGGAACAAACAGCTGATTGAAGACGGGGCGGCCGGGCATTCGTGCGGTTGAGTCGGTTTCTGCGGTAACATGGATTCTTAACAATGTGATGTAACTTTGTTGCTCCTTGCTGAAACAAGCAAAGTGTTGTAGCAAACAATTCTTTGGTTGCCTAGGCAATGCCCCCCTCCCTGCAGCACGGCAACACATGCAGTCAGGAGCGGAGGAAAACACTATTGGAATGGTGACCACAGTCATTTGGCTGTCCAATAACCATCACCCCAAATTCCATGACCGTCACAGTCATAATAATGATGTTACACAACAGTTGGACATCAACTGAGCAAAATCCTATTTCTCTGCTGAAATAATCCTGTAAAAATGTACATTTTTATGTTGTATGATTGTTAGTTGTAGTGTGATTAGACTGTATGCCTGGATGCACCCAGAAGGGGTCATCTCAGTCTGCCTTCCATTCCTTCCCTGTGTTGTGGGTGCTTCACCCAGCTATAAAGCTCCTCATCTGTAGATGACAGCAGCAGATGTTTGTGGAGCTGGCATGAAAATGGCTTCTCAGTGGAACACTGCCCGTGTGAGCAGTGTAGAGAGGAAGGTGCCCCACACCCGTATGGAGGATGAGGCTGACCTCCAGGTAGGTAGAGACCACATCCATGTTTATTCCCAGATACCACCCCCCCTTGCCCTGGGGCACTAGTACCACCCTCTACCCCTCCCCGGCTATCACGCCCAGACCATAGAGAGCCCTTGGTTCTCTATGGTGTAGTAGGTCAGGGTGTGACTAGGGGGTGCTCAATATTTCTATGTTGGTGTTTTGTATGGTTCCCAATTAGAGGCAGCTGGTAATCGTTGCCTCTAATTGGGGATCATATTTAGGTAGCCATTTTTCACACCTGTGTTTGTGGGATATTGTTTGTGCACCACTACTTTCACGTTTCGTTGTTGGTTTATTGTTTTGAAGTTTCACCGAAATAAAGATGTGGGACTTCACACACGCTGCATCTTGGTCCCGTTGTAACGGATTTCCTCCTCTTCGTCTGAAGAGGTGTAGCAAGGATCGGACCAATACGCAGCGTGGTAAGAGTCCATGTTTTAATAGAAAAGACTGAACATGACACAAATACAAAGTGAAATGGAAACAAAACAGTCCTGTGTGGCACAAACACTGACACAGGAAACAATCACCCACAAAATACCCAAAGAATATGGCTGCCTAAATATGGTTCCTAATCAGAGACAACAATAAACACCTGCCTCTAATTGAGAACCAATCTAGGCAACCATAGACCTATATAAACACCTAGATAGAAACAACCCCATAAATCTACAAAAAACCCTAGACAGTACAAACACCCTAGATGAGACAAAAACACACATCACCCATGTCACACCCTGACCTAACCAAAATAATAAAGCAAACAAAGAATACTAAGGTCAGGGCGTGACACCCGTCCTTATTACGAACGTGACACCGGCTGACCTCTATACTGCCTCCATCTGCACCAGTTTGCTCCTGATGCCACCCCCTCTCTCGGGGCTTCGGATGCTCTCTCTGCCAAATCTGCAGCAGGCAGTGCTCAGCCTTGCATGCGCAGGGATAATGATCAAGTTAATTAGACCTGAGATTGAATGAACTGCGGCAGCAACTTAATCATTTGTAACTTGATTAGAAATACTATATTCTGCAACTCCAGAGACGGGCAAACTTTCCTTTTTTGAGTGCTCAAAAATTAAGGTCCACTTTAGGATTCAGGTCTTGAGATAATGTTGCAATAGAAGCAGGGAAATAAATCCGAGCTCGTATACTCAAACAAGCCCATAAGCTGAGGGTAAATTTCCTTGTGAATGGTTTTACTGAGTTGACAGAGCAGATGTGGGTTGCCTTTCTGTTAATGGTTCCTCTGTTATCCCCATAGCAAATATGCTCATTTGGGAGGAAATTAGGTCAAGGTAGCTTTGGTGTCGTCTGTGAAGCCACCCACAATGAGACAAGGAAGAAATGGGCTATTAAGAAGGTGAACAAAGAGAAGGTGAGTGCATTAGTGTTTCCCATGGGCAGCTTGTTGACTGCAGTGATGAAAAGAGACACTATAAAGACAGTCTAATGGCTACTAGAACAGCCCCACACCTCAGTGCACTCACTCAGCTTCTTCCCTCCATGCAGGCTGGAAGTTCAGGTGTCAAACTGTTGGAACGGGAAGTGAGCATCCTGAAACGTGTGAACCATGCACACATAATACATCTGGAGGAAGTCTTTGAAACACAAAAGGTAAGGGATGCTTTCTTAGAAGTAATGGAGTCAATATCTCAGTAGTGTGCGTGCAGACGATTGCGTAAGCACCATGAATGAGAACGAGGCTGGTCAGATCTATTTGTGGGGGCCATTATCAGTCTGTGTGCTGTGCTTTGTGTCCAGAGGATGTATCTGGTTACTGAGCTGTGTGAGGGAGGGGAGCTGAAGGAGCTCCTTCAGAAGAACACACGCTTCACAGAGGAGGAGACCAGGCACATCATCAACAGCCTGGCTGAGGCCATCGTCTACCTGCATAAGAAGGGTAATATGACTGACTAAAGTTATAGGTTTCACATCGTTACAAGGATCTACATTTGAACATTTTACACGGTGAAACTTTATTTCAAGCAACAATAAAGGAAGGGTAAGAGGCAGAATATCAGACTGTCTTCTTTTACCTTTATGAAACATAACTAACTAATCTAGGTGCACTGATTAAATCATTCCAACATTAATGCAAACAGTACAGACAATGTGTTGTATGAGTAAATTGTGTGCGGGGACAATGTGCAAATTGGTGATATCACGGTCACATCGTACTCAAACGAGTCAAATTGCTTTGGCCTCATTGACGTGTGATAATCAGGGAGATGACACCACGTTATGGCTCCCAGTCATTATAGAACCTGGCTTATTCTAATAATGAGATAATAATGAACAACTGCCAGGCAAAAACGGTAGCCCTTTTAATTGAGTCTGAGGGGTTTATTTGAAGATGCTGTTTTTCCCCCTGCTGATGGTGAAATCTCTAGTTAGAGGTAATTTAGGACGTTGCTTGGCAATGAGACACCATTACATGGGGCTAATGACTCATTTACAACGAGCTGGGGAGGAATACAGATTAAAAGGTGTGTTTTCACACTAAGAGTCCCTCTGCGCTGTCGTGCCGCACTTCTATGGCGACTAATGATACCAGTGGGGATGTGATGCTAAAGGTTAGCAGTGACTGTCACAGGTAGTGGCCTTAAAGGGCAATTCCACCACTTTTCAACCACATTTTCATTATCTCCAGCACAATAGCAGTGTGTACATAATGAAAACTGTGCACCACTACGTTTTGTAGAAAGAAATATAAACGCGCTGTTTTCAGATATGTAGACACTGGTTTGGTGCTGGAGATGATGAATATGAGGTAAAAAAGTGGAGGAATTGTCCTTATAAGCAGCATGAACATTTACATTCATTACTTCTTGAACAGTAAATATGACACATTTGTTTAGTAAAGACATTGATATGATACATTTATTTTGCACAGAACGATTTGGTCCCATGGAATATTACTATGAATTCTGTGAACCATTTGTTCATTGTACTATTAGTTCTTCACCATGCTGTTGTTACTATATACATATAGAGGTTCATCCACTGCTGTACACCCCAGAGTCTTTATTTAGTCCATATCTTCCTGAGCTCAATCTACATGAACATTAGAGCAGAGGAAACAATATATTAGAGGTCAGCATGCTCCGCCCCTCTCCCAAAATCACTTTAACCGAGCTGAACTCCAGGGGAGAGAACTAATATGTGTGCAGAGACACTTTATTTCCCATCCCATCAAGTCAATCTAGCAACAGCATCTAATCGAACCTTTATAACTCTCTCAAACGTCTACGAATCCTCTGCTCCGTTCTGCACATCTCCTTTAATGACCACTGATACTTTGTGGCTCACCATTTTTAAAAGGAAGTTGATATCTAGAGATTTGTCATAGGGATTGCTTGAATTTAGCAAGACGCTCATGGTTTTCCTGAGGATAAAGTAGCTGTTCTTGTCACAATCTCTGGGACTTCAGCTGGGGCAGAACCCCTCTCTTCCTCAGTGAATCAAACTCATTCCCAGTGGAATGCTCGATGACATCCATGATTGATTAAGGTTGTGGAGATGTCACCTGTTGAAAACAAGGCAACACTAAACATGTTGTCCCCCACGAATGATGCGGGGATGTCACGTGTCCTACTTATATCAGTACACTTGCAACAACCTAAGCAGAACAAAACTTATATTAAGTTTTCAAATAAGCCACACATAGCAAAAAAGCCATTCCATTTTATGTCACAGAATTTGACACTCATTGACCTCCATACAAAAACTTCTTACTTGGTGAGCATTTTCTTTAAACACCACCTGTTGGAGAAGACAGATTTTGGGTCCACTTATCCCTCTCGCTTCGCCTCTTCCTCTCTGGTATGACTCACATTTCAATTAATTACTATAGCCTTGAGCCAATCAGTGTCATTTCGTAAATGCCGGATCTTTATGGTAAGACACATCATTCACCCAAGTTTAGTCAATCATCCAGTGCTGTCTGAGATGGCGTACGGACGTACTGAGACAGATCCACAGTCCCTTCCCCGATTTCATTGTGGGGGACAATTACTCATTGTAGATTTAGCCTTTAACTGCTTTTAACCATCGTACTTGTCCTCTCTGCTAAAGGCCTTTTGAAAGCCATTATGGTTGGTTCTTCTCATAGTAAAGGTGGTTTAATTTTCGTATTTCAGACATAGTTCACCGAGACCTGAAACTGGAGAACATTCTAGTGAAGAGTTATCATCATGGTGTTGATAATGACATGATCAATATCAAGGTGAGACGGCGACACAAACTGGAACACTTTCACTGCTGTTTCTCATCCAGCCAGTCTCTGCGGGGACTTAAGGACAGGCTGCTGATTGTGTTTTTTTTTCTCCCACTCTCCCCCTAAATGGTTTTAAATGCTACCTCATTATGACAGACCCCCCTTTGGTTCCCCTTTATATCACGCCGTACAAAAGGGTGAATCAAGAGCATCTTTTAAGACAAATTACCGCCTGGTCCCAGCATGTTGTGTGCATTGACGGAGCACAGGCTGAAGCAGATACCTGGAGTGTGGGCTCAAACAAGGCAGGGCGGCAGCATAAATCACGCACACACACTGCTGAAAGACAGCGTTGTTCTGGCACGGTATAAAAGGCTTTTATCTGTCAGGAGGAGGTCATCTCTCCTGGATATTTTCTCCTGTTGTATTTCTCCTGCCTGCCATTATTTACTACATGAGACCATACAGC
The DNA here is from genome assembly GCF_018296145.1 of Oncorhynchus tshawytscha. Taxonomy (NCBI): domain Eukaryota; kingdom Metazoa; phylum Chordata; class Actinopteri; order Salmoniformes; family Salmonidae; genus Oncorhynchus; species Oncorhynchus tshawytscha. The sequence continues at coordinate 1,006,736 of NW_024609825.1, forward strand.
ATGTACAGCTCGTATTTGTTATTCATCTAACATAGAGAGACCCAGTTATTGCTGCTCTTCAAGTAAACCTTGTTTTGTCTGATATATAACACCAACAAGAGAGGATTTGATATGAGATGGATACATGCTGTAGGCCTGCGTGTGTATCAGTGTCTGCTGTCGGCCCTCTCTCCTCCCAGGTGACAGACTTTGGGTTGTCAGTGAAGAAGGGGGGTGTTGGCAGTGAGAACATGCTGAAAGCCACCTGTGGGACTCCTATCTACATGGGTAAGACTGACACGCTCAGCTCCTACACACAAAGATCACATCATATTAGAGTAGTCCTGTTAAAACCGGTCCTCTCCTCTCTGTTTCAGCTCCTGAGGTGATCAGTGCTCATGAGTACAGTCAGCAGTGTGATGTGTGGAGTATTGGGGTCATCATGTACATGCTGAAAGCAATCCACCCACCCATCCCTCCTTTATCACTGCCTGTCTTTCTGGTCTGTCTGTGTCTCTCCCTCTCACTGTAGCAGCTTTTCCTATACTGTGTACAGTTCGCCCAGTGACCGATCAACTAGTAGTATAGTTTTAGGAGCCTGTGTGACTGACCGGTCTGCCTCCTCGTAGCCTGTGTGACTGACAGGACTGCCTCCCTGTAGGCTGTGTGACTGACAGGACTGCCTCCCCGTAGGCTGTGTGACTGACGGGTCTGCCTCCCCATAGGCTGTGTGACTGACGGGTCTGCCTCCCCGTAGGCTGTGTGACTGACGGGTCTGCCTCCCCGTAGGCTGTGTGACTGACGGGTCTGCCTCCCCGTAGGCTGTGTGACTGACGGGTCTGCCTCCCCGTAGGCTGTGTGACTGACGGGTCTGCCTCCCCGTAGGCTGTGTGACTGACGGGTCTGCCTCCATTCATCGCCACCTCTGAGGAAAGACTCTTTGAGATGATCAGGAAGGGAGAACTCCACTTTGACGGACCCATCTGGGACTCTATCAGTGATGCAGGTGACATACAGTAGTAATGCTTCTCAACCTCTCTGACTTCTATTTGTAACATCTCTGGTGATATGGAACTCTAAGGACACATGATACTTGACCACATCCAGGTTGAGCTGATAGGTCCTTCTTACAATGGTTATTATTACATGACTTTAACATAGCGTACTGACTGTCCCATTTTTATCTCACCAGCCAAAAAAGTGTTGAGTTGCCTCCTGAAAGTTGAACCCCCCCTTTGCATCACAGCCAATGAGCTGCTGGATAACCCCTGGATAAGGGGCTGATCTATGCTGGATAACCTGCTGGATAACCCCACGGTAAGGGGCTGTTACTCTAACTTCCGCGACGCATATAAGGCCCTGCCCCGCCCCCCTTTCGGAAAAGCTGACCACGACTCCATTTTGTTGATCCCTGCCTACAGACAGAAACTAAAACAAGAAGCTCCCACGCTGAGGTCTGTCCAACGCTGGTCCGACCAAGCTGACTCCACACTCCAAGACTGCTTCCATCACGTGGACTGGGAGATGTTTCGTATTGCGTCAGACAACAACATTGACGAATACGCTGATACGGTGTGCGAGTTCATTAGAACGTGCGTTGAAGATGTCGTTCCCATAGCAACGATTAAAACATTCCCTAACCAGAAACCGTGGATTGATGGCAGCATTCGTGTGAAACTGAAGGCACGAACCACTGCTTTTAATCAGGGCAAGGTGTCTGGTAACATGACTGAATACAAACAGTGCAGCTATTCCCTCCGCAAGGCTATCAAACAAGCTAAGCGCCAGTACAGAGACAAAGTAGAATCTCAATTCAACGGCTCAGACACAAGGGGCATGTGGCAGGGTCTACAGTCAATCACGGACTACAGGAAGAAACCCAGCCCAGTCACGGACCAGGATGTCTTGCTCCCAGGCAGACTAAATAACTTTTTGCCCGCTTTGAGGACAATACAGTGCCACTGACACGGCCTGCAACGGAAACATGCGGTCTCTCCTTCACTGCAGCCGAAGTGAGTAAGACATTTAAACGTGTTAACCCTCGCAAGGCTGCAGGCCCAGACGGCATCCCCAGCCGCGCCCTCAGAGCATGCGCAGACCAGCTGGCCGGTGTGTTTACGGACATATTCAATCAATCCCTATACCAGTCTGCTGTTCCCACATGCTTCAAGAGGGCCACCATTGTTCCTGTTCCCAAGAAAGCTAAGGTAACTGAGCTAAACGACTACCGCCCGTAGCACTCACATCCGTCATCATGAAGTGCTTTGAGAGACTAGTCAAGGACCATATCACCTCCACCCTACCTGACACCCTTGACCCACTCCAATTTGCTTACCGCCCAAATAGGTCCACAGACGATGCAATCTCAACCACACTGCACACTGCCCTAACCCATCTGGACAAGAGGAATACCTATGTGAGAATGCTGTTCATCGACTACAGCTCGGCATTCAACACCATAGTACCCTCCAAGCTCGTCATCAAGCTCGAGACCCTGGGTCTCGACCCCGCCCTGTGCAACTGGGTACTGGACTTCCTGACGGGCCGCCCCCAGGTGGTGAGGGTAGGCAACAACATCTCCACCCCGCTGATCCTCAACACTGGGGCCCCACAAGGGTGCGTTCTGAGCCCTCTCCTGTACTCCCTGTTCACCCACGACTGCGTGGCCACGCACGCCTCCAACTCAATCATCAAGTTTGCGGACGACACAACAGTGGTAGGCTTGATTACCAACAACGACGAGACTGCCTACGGGGAGGAGGTGAGGGCCCTCGGAGTGTGGTGTCAGGAAAATAACCTCACACTCAACGTCAACAAAACTAAGGAGATGATTGTGGACTTCAGGAAACAGCAGAGGGAACACCCCCCCCATCCACATCGATGGAACAGTAGTGGAGAGGGTAGCAAGTTAAGTTCCTCGGCATACACATCACAGACAAACTGAATTGGTCCACTCACACAGACAGCATCGTGAGGAAGGCGCAGCAGCGCCTCTTCAACCTCAGGAGGCTGAAGAAATTCGGCTTGTCACCAAAAGCACTCACAAACTTCTATAGATGCACAATCGAGAGCATCTTGGCGGGCTGTATCACCGCCTGGTATGGCAACTGCACCGCCCTCAACCGTAAGGCTCTCCAGAGGGTAGTGAGGTCTGCACAACGCATCACCGGGGCAAACTACCTGCCCTCCAGGACACCTACACCACCCGATGCTACAGGAAGGCCATAAAGATCATCAAGGACATCAACCACCCGAGCCACTGCCTGTTCACCCTGCTGTCATCCAGAAGGCGAGGTCAGTACAGGTGCATCAAAGCTGGGACCGAGAGACTGAAAAACAGCTTCTATCTCAAGGCCATCAGACTGTTAAACAGCCACCACTAACATTGAGTGGCTACTGCCAACACACTGTCAATGACACTGACTCTACTCCAGCCACTTTAATCATGGGAATTGATGGGAAATGATGTAAATATATCACTAGCCACTTTAAACAATGCTACCTTACATAATGTTACTTACCCTACATTGTTCATCTCATATGCATACGTTGATACTGTACTCTATATCATCGACTGCATCCTTATGTAATACATGTATCACTAGCCACTTTAACTATGCCACTTGGTTTAGATACTTATCTCATATGTATATACTGTACTCGATATCATCTACTGTATCTTGCCTATGCTGCTCTGTACCATCACTCATTCATATATCCTTATGTACATATTCTTTATCCCCTTACACTGTGTATAAGACAGTAGTTTTTTTGGAATTGTTAGTTAGATTACTTGCTCGTTATTACTGCATTGTCGGAACTAGAAGCACAAGCATTTCGCTACACTCGCATTAACATCTGCTAACCATGTGTATGTGACAAATAAAATTTGATTTGATTTTGATTTGATTTGATTTGATCTACCCAGCTACATTTCACATTAACAATAATGAGTACAGGAAGGACTCTCTCTGGTATTGCTGCATGATGGGATTGGGAATTGGTATCTCACAGCCTGGTTTATGGGTTTGATTGCAGTGTGGTGATATTAACCCTTTAGAGGGGATCTAACATTAGGTAGTGGTACTGTGTCTTACAGGGTGACACCAACACTTTGGCCACACCCAACAACGTGCTGGAGATGATGCGTCTGTACCAGAGGAGGTGGAGAGTAAGGAGGAGAGCGAGGTGGTCAGTGACGTGCTGAACGAGCTCTCTGTCAGCTGCTCCCAGGACAGCCTGACTCTGGAGCCCAGGGCAACACTGGAGGACGGGGAAGGATCAGAGCATACAGTAACACTGGAACCTAGGATTAGGCCTGAGAACAGGGGTGGAGGGTGGGGCCAGGCTGGAGGATTAGGTAAGGCCGGAGCCCAGGGTGGCTTCAGCGCACAGTAACCGCAGGAACATTGCTGAGCTCAGCTATGAGGGAGACACAGACGGTAGCAGCAGCAAACCCACCACCCCCACTAAACAGGTACTGTAGTACACAGTTACCACACATACTGTACACACAACTCAGTCACGCCATGAAACTCATCATGACCTGCCACTTCATAGGTATTAGGTTCAAAATAACCTCTTTCACTAAACCCACACGACTCAAATTAGAATTAAAATTAGCCTTAGCAAGTGAGCTGTTTCAGTTGCACACTGGTATACAATCTTCCGTTTCCCTTCCACATCAATTAGCTTATGTAATGATCTTGTTTTTGACTAAAGACTAGGTCTCTGTTGCGTAGCTATACTTAAAGCATGGGAGTTATCACCCAGCGGTTCAGGCGCTCTACAATATTTAGGGTTATTCAACCCCCCCCGATATCTTTGTAATCCACTGCAGAGACAGAAGAAGAAGGTTGCTGCCTCATCGTCCAATGGACTCAAAACCAACGGCTCTGCTGTGAAAGTCTGCAACTCCCTCAGTCCCCCCACTTCACAGGTCAGTCGTTTAGCAGTCTGTCTGCAAAGTCCTCTTCTCACAACACTAGGAATTAGGCTACCATTAGATATTTTGACAGTTTAGACATTCTTTTCTGATATTGATGCAATAAAGAAGATTACAACTCTTCATCGTGCAATTGTTTTTCAAATTTGTCACACAGGCCATTGATTCATGTATTTTATATTAAGCCAAGCTAAATCTCTATTTGTCTTCACAAAACAGCCTGGAATGTATAAGGTCTGACTCTAAATGGGTTGATTTGTTAAAGAAAATGCTTTTAGTTTTAAAAGCCCCCACCAGAGGGCAATGCCACCCCTATTTCAACGTAATTCCTGTCCTATAGCGGAAATTGTCGTTTAGGTACCACCTCCGAAAAATAACATAGGCTGCTAATACATGTTAATGAATTGGGGGTGGGACCATTGTGGTGATTTCCACGTGGAGTGGGGAAAAGCAACAAGCAGGGTTCTGACGGCTGTCAGTCTAGCTAGCTAGCATGCTAACTTTATCTAGCTAGCTAATGTTATCTGTTGTTCAAAAGATTAGCCAGCTAGGCTATGGCTGGTTCTGGAGATGGATTTGTCATAAGCATGTAGGGCAAGGATGGGCAACTTTGAGGGTTAGGGCCACAAAAAATCTGAACTCATCATGAGGGGCCGCAGTTGCTGGGTTTGTGTACTCGCATCCATAAAGCAAGTTTGCTTAAATTAAACACATTTTGCCATGGAGCGGAGAGAAGATTTTGCAATTTTATAACTAATTTCATGCAATTCTACTCGTTTTGCCATTGGCCAGAGAGAAACTGTTTTGCTGACATAGGCTAATTGACAATCACTAGCTACAGTGCCTTGCGAAAGTATTCAAGCCCCTTGGCATTTTCCTATTTTGTTGCATTACAATCTGTAATTTAAATCGATTTTTATTTGGATTTTATGCAATGGACATACACAAAATAGTCCAAATTGGTGAAATGAAAAAAATTACTTGTTTTCAAAAAATTCTACAAAATGGAAAAGTGGTGCATGCATATGTATTCACCCCCTTTGCTATGAAGCCCCTAAATAAGATCTGGTGCAACCAATTACCTTCAGAAGTCACATAATTAGTTAGATTGCACACAGGTGTACTTTATTTAAGTGTCACAGGATCTCTGTATATTTATACACCTGTTCTGAAAGACCCCTAAGCAAGCGGCACCATGAAGACCAAGGAGCTCTCCAAACAGGTAAGGGACAAAGTTGTGGAGAAGTACAGATCAGGGTTGGGTTATAAAAAAATATCAGAAACTTTGAACATCCCACTGAGTACCATTAAATCTGTTGTAAAAAAATGGAAAGAATATGGCACCACAACAAACCTGCCAAGAGAGGGCCGCCCACCAAAATACACGGACCAGGCAAGGAGGGCATTAATCAGAGAGGCAACAAAGAGACCAAAGATAACCCTGAAGGAGCAGCAAAGCTCCACAGAGGAGATTGGAGTATCTGTCCATAGGACCACTTTAAGCCGTACACTCCACAGAGCTGGGCTTTACGGAAGAGGGGCCAGAAAAAAGCCATTTGCTTAAAACTTCTTCGGGATCAGTGTCCCTTCCACGGGATGGTTGGGCTAATGTAGGTTAATGCGATTAGCATGAGGTTGTGAGTAACCATAACATTTCCCAGGACATAGACATATCTGATATTGGTAGGAGGCTATTATAGTGAAAGAATACCATGCTATTGTTTGAGGAGAGTGCACAATTTTGAACATAAAGTTATTAATAAACAAATTAGGCACATTTGAGCAGTCATACTTTTGAACAGAAATGCAATGGTTCATTGGACCAGTCTAAAACTTTGCACATACACTACATCTAAATTACACCTGGGCTGGAATAATACATTATAGCTTTTCTCTTGCATTTCAAAGATGATGATACAAAATAACATTTTTTTCTTCTTCTTTGTATTATCTTTTACCAGATCTATTGTGTTTTATTCTACTACATTCCTTTCACATTTCCACAAACGTAAGTGTTTCCTTTCAAATGGTAACAAGAATATGCATATACTTGCTACAGGCAGTTAGATTTGGGTATGTAATTTAAGGTGATTTTTTGGGGGAAAAGGGGCGTATCCTTAAGAGCTTTTAAAGAAAACAATAAGCAAACACGTTTGGTGTTCGCCAAAAGGCATATGGGAGACTCTCAACATATGGAGAAAGGTACTCTGGTCAGATGAGGCTAAAATGGAGCTTTTTGGTCATCAAGGAAAACGCTATGTCTAGCAAAAACCCAACACCTCTCATCACCCCGAGAACACAGTGAAGCGAAGCGTGGTGGCAGCATCATGCTGTGGGGATGTTTTTCATCGTCAGGGACTGAGAAACTGGTCAGAATTGAAGGAATGATGTATGGCACTAAATACAGGGAAATTCTTGAGGGAAACCTGTTTGTCTTCCAGAGATTTGAGACTGGGACGGAGGTGCACCTTCCAGCAGGACAATGACCCTAAGTATACTGCTAAAGCAACACTTGAGTGGTTTAAGGGGAAACATTTAAATGTCTTGGAATGGCCTATTCAAAGCCCAGACCTCAATCTAATTGACAATCTGTGGTATGACTTAAAGATTTCTGCACACCAGCGGAATCCATCCAACTTGAAGGAGCTGGAGCAGTTTTGCCTTGAAGAATGGGCAAAAATCCCAGTGGCTAGATGTGCCAAGCTTATAGAGACATACCTCGAGAGTAATTGGGGTGAATACCTTCGCAAGCCACTGTAGGTTTCCATCCAATTGGAGACAGATTTTTGCGTGAATATTCTAGAATCTGCATGTAGAAAATATGCACATTTTACCAGCGGTGTTATGTTTCCACAAAATGGACTTGTTTCAGATAAATGATGACCTAGTGCTCACAAAATAGACTTTTTCATTTAAATGTATATGTACCGAATAAAAATCTAAAATTTGAAGTGTTTCCATCTCATTTCCAACTCTACCAATACTTTTGTCACAAAAACCTTTGTGTAAAATAGCAAATGTGCCAACTTTGTGTTTTGGCACCTGCGCTCAAGCCAACAGCTTGCAGATAGTGTGGGGAGGCTGTGCGGGTTGTCTAGTTTAGTTTATTAGGATCCACATTAGCTAATGCACATGCAGCAGCAGCTACTCTTCCTGGGCTCCACACAAAAATTAAATGCATGACAAAGTACAAAACAGTAATAGACAAGAACAACATAAGATTTCATTAAATACAAATAAAATAAGAGTTAAATATAGTAAAGACGCAACTAAAATACTATCTAGTATACTATGAAAATAATACCATGTCTAGTCTACATGATAAGAGCGAGAATATCTTTACTTGTCAAATGGCAATCAAGCATTGATCATCATGTAGCCTAATAAACTGCAAGGTTTCCTGAGTTGTAATGGGAGGACTACACATCATATCATCGGGTGAAGTCAGCCTGCAGGTGCCCGGCGCACCACAAGGAGATGCTAGAGCGCGAAGAGACAAGTAGAGCCTTGTTATCTCCAGTTTGGGCATCTTTCATAAATGATCTATTATATTTCTCAGCTCAGTCGCAACTTGCAAACTTTGCAGGTGTTTATGATTAATTAACAATGCCATGCTGGTGGGTGGTACCATTCAAATAAAACCCAGCTCTGAAACGAAACGTATGCTAAGAAGAACGTGCATGTCATTTCATAGGAAAAGACACGTCATTTGAGTTTGTCACTTCAAGCCCAAATATATTATACTTTGACCTAAAACAATGAATTATTGACTTCAATCGTTGTGCAACATCAAGAGTAAGCTCTGGCAATTGTCTTTCAGCTCAAAAAAAGTGGATTTCTACTAGTGTGGGCGTTTTAATGCTTTTTGGCCATCATGTTGGTGCTGTTGATATTCACTCACCACTAGATGGTGACAGATTTACCTAGAAGGTGAGCTGAGCTAGTGACAGATCCAGTAGATGTTGTTCTGCAGAGGTGAACCTGTTGTGTTGGCCTTGTGTGAGATGAATGTGAGTATCTTATCTTTGCAGTCCCATACAGGTGGCAAACTCTCCAGGCAGTCGAGTGCAAATCGTCTCAACCCACAGGACAAGAGTGAGACCCGCCCAACCTCTTCCCCAGTGGGGCCAGCTCCCAAACCAGCGGCCGGTCCAAGGAAGGCAGAGGCCCACAAAGACCTAGCAACGATTTCACTGTAACGCACCTGATTCCTGTTGTTCAAACTATCCCTGTTGCGTCTCTACTGACCTCTTAGGTTACCTGTCGTTTCTGTTATGCTTAGTTACATACTTTGTCTGCATTTTCCATATCAAACTCACTGACAGTCTGAGTCGTTTCAAAATACACATTAAAAAGTAGATGGGGAAACTCAAAGGGAGTGTTCATCTCTCTTATTTATTCCGTTGGGCATAATTCATGATTTATTAGTGGTTCACTGGGTTGTGTAGCTGTTAGTGTTTTCTATGCACTGTAAAAGTATACTTTTCTATTTCTTTCAGTATCCTAACGGGCAAATTTGGTATGAAAGATCTTCAAAGTGCTTTGTTTTCCCCCACAAATGTCATTAACATAAAACTAGTCCAACATTCATTAGTAGTCAGTGGCGACCAGGGGTGCAAGCTTGTCTGCTGTTTATTATTTTCATTGAGCTGTTCTTAGGATGATTTAAGAATGCTTGCCAAGCATTATGAGAAGGAACTAATGTACAGAAACTCCATTATTTTGTGTTCAATAAACATAATAAAAAATTATATTTTTTGTTCTGATTTTGTGATAACTTTTCTGTTTTGACCTCACACTTTCTAAAGTCTCAAATTGCAGTTGACCCTCTTGGTGTCTATACAGACCACCAGTGGCACACAGGCTGGTTACACGCCATCAAATTGCAGTTGACCCTCTTGGTGTCTATACAGACCACCAGTGTCACACAGGCTGGTTACACGCCATCAAATTGCAGTTGACCCTCTTGGTGTCTATACAGACCACCAGTGGCACACAGGCTGGTTACACGCCATCAAATTGCAGTTGACCCTCTTGGTGTCTATACAGACCACCAGTGGCACACAGGCTGGTTACACGCCATCAAATTGCAGTTGACCCTCTTGGTGTCTATACAGACCACCAGTGGCACACAGGCTGGTTACACGCCATCAGAAAGCAGTTGACCCTCTTGGTGTCTATACAGACCACCAGTGGCACACAGGCTGGTTACACGCCATCAAAATGCAGGGGATTGGGACTGAGGGCAACCATGGCTCTAATCTCGTTTGTGAGGCCATTGAAAGCAGCAGGAGCTACTTTGAGGGCTCTGCCATTCAATCACAGGTCTTTCTGCTGTAGAGAGAATAATCCCCAGCATAGATACAACATTAAAGTAGTCAAGCAGAACCCACAGAGGCTGTATTTCAAATCCACCCATTTGCATCTTGAAGTGAATGTGTGCAGACAGTGGAGCACGGATTGAACAGAGGCTTTCTCTCTCTGTGTGTATGTGTGTGGTGGTTGGATTAGCTCTTTTGAAGTGATGCACATGGCACATTTTTCCTTTTTGGCGATTGGTTCTCAGCCTTTAAACTGTAAATAGCTCCCTTTAATCAAAGGCTTCCAGTGCCTTGTCCAGGTAGACATGCTTGCCTTTCCCGGCCTGGTGGATGGTTCCGCATGCTGCGATGAATGACTGGCTACAGGAGGGAAAGGTTGTTTTAGAGCCTAGTTTTGATACACAACTTTCAAAATAAAAAAAATATGCTTCATGGGAGCACAGAGTGAATGACAAATTATATATATTTTATAGTATTCACTGAGTATACCTTCCTAATATTGAGTTGGGGGGCATGGACTCCACAAGGTGTTGAAAGTGTTCCACAGGGATGCTGGCCCATATTGACTCCAATGCTTCCCACAGTTGTGTCAAGTTGGCTGGATGTTCTTTGGGTGGTGGACCATTCTTGATACACACAGGAAACTGTTGAGCGTGAAAGCAGTGTTGCAGTTCTTGAGACAAACCGGTGGGCCTGCCACTTACTACCATACCCCGTTCAAAGGCACTTAAATATTTTGTCTTGCCCATTCACCCTATGGCACACACAAGGTTTAAAAATCCTTCTTTACCCTACACTGAAGTGGATTTACCAAGTGACATCAAGGGATCATAGCTTTCGCCTTGTCAGTGTGTCTTGGAAAGAGCAGGTGTCTTTTATGTTTTGTATACTCAGTGTATATTATCAATAAAATTGAAGGGCAAAAGGAAATGGGAAAACACCAAACTGTAATATTGTGGGATTACATTTGCAATTTACTTGATACTACTTATGTAAGCACCAGATGGAGCTGTAGTGGATTCCAGATTTAATTTCTAGAATTGACAGGTGGATGCTGGCTAGAATGGCCTGCTATCTGGTTTCATGTGTGAATGCAGGCGCATATGTATGTGATTGATTGAGCCATTAAATAATTATGATGGTGTATGTAAGTTGTCAGTGATGAATAACTGCATGTTTGCTGTGATGTCTCGATAATTCATATAAGGAAAATAGCATGTTGAGAGGGACGTTTTCGCCCAGCATAATCCACTGATCTGAGAAAAAAAGCATTGAAGATAACAATGATTCATTCAGTTTGTAAACCCCTCCTCCCTTTAGACCTGTGAACTGAATTTGCATAAGGTCTGTTTAGACAACCTCCTGTATGGCTAATGCGTTGTCAGAGGCAGAGATGGGATTTCAGCATATGGTCCTCATTTTCTTGTGCCAGACTTTTAATTCAATATAGATGGGGAAAAAATCTCCAAATTGAATTGTGGAATGTGACCTGCAGTATGTGTGTGCATCTACAGACCTCAGGGAAGAAAACATTTAAAGAGATTGAAAAACATGGAGGAAAACTGGTTGTCTGATGTCTTCATATGCAGCAGTATTATCCATTTATGTATTAAAAAAGCTTTTTTTGCTTGATGCACCAAACTTCTATCAGATTTTGCAGAAGTACAGAGAGGGAGAAGGAGAGTGCACAGAACAGGGCGGTATGGGGGCTAGGTTAGGGGTGTGAGTTTGCGACAAGGCATGGAGGCAAAGGAAATTAGAAATTCGGCGGGATGGAACCAGGGATGCGCCCTCTGCCCCCGTCTCCAGTGGTGCTCCTGACAGATGGGAGCAGGGGGAGGGTGCGAGCAGCCTCCCGAGTGGAGGGATTAAAAACCTGCAGCCCCTTTTGCAGCCTGGAGAGAGTGTGTCACGGTGGAAGGGTGGGGTGAGGAGATGGCACCTGTGGTGAGACTCTTGGGGTGGGGGTGCAAGACCGCTAATGTCAAAGGAGGAGAGGATGCATCCCCCTGCTAGAACCCCTTTTATTCACTGCCAGGCAGAGATGAGGGTGGAGGGGGTGGGGGCTGCATCTCAATAACCTTAATAGAGCTCCCTTTAATTAATCAGCTCATCTGCAGAGACCCGATACCTGCAGCTGAGCCCCCCATCCACTCCCCAAACACAACATCCTCCCTCACACCACACCTCTCTGCTGCCGTGACATTGTGCTAATGAGGTAACGCAGCTACAATGTCATGGAAACATTTCAGAGACGTTATCTGTAGGAGCTCATCACACATGCTGAGGTCCCTGATCCCCTTCAATGTTTGCATCTGTGTGTGTGAGTCCTCCCTTGCTGTGTTACAATGCAACCATTTTACCAAAACAAACATATTCAAAATGATAAAGGAGGAGGGGAAACCATGATGTCACAGCAGTGGGTTGGATTTCTAAAGAAGAAAGGCGTAAAAACCACACCTCAAGGAAACATTTGAGACAGATGGCAATTTCAAAGCAAGCCTCATCAATCTTTGTTGACACTATTCCTTTTTTAAACTACTCTTATTTGGGATATTTGCAATTATAATACATACACTCATTTGAATATCAAATGAATTAGTGAACACACTAGAGTAAATGCCTTTTTTATAAGTCCTTGTTAAAAGTGAAAGGTTCTCGACTACGGTTGGATGGCGTGTTAATTTACAGTGATATCTAATCCCAAGTTACAGCACATAAAAGGCATTACTATACATATTTTAATGGGGAGGTGGTTGTTTTCCAAGCAATTTTCTGCTAGAGTACATTTTTAATTTATTCATATTTAATTTATTGGTCTCTGCATACCCACTCAGTAAAACTAATCAACAGCATGTATGGGCCCCTCTTAAAGTCACAGCTCTCTCTGGCAGCCAGCCTCTGATCAGGATAAACCCTTCATTTCAAAAGTTCTTTCCATTTCTGCAAAGAGCAGGCTGGGTAAAATACTCTCCCTACATTCAGTCAACCAGGATGATACCACCTCCAAGGAGACTGTTCGATTCTCACAGACAACCTTTAAATAATTGAAAAAAAAAGTCCAAATGAAAAATGTGCACAGCCTTGAATGATCCGAAATATTTCAATTTCTGCGGGTACTGACCATCGCCACCGCTGTGGGAATGTCATCGGCTAAGGACAGAGCCTCTGCCTCTCCTCAAACTCCTCTGCCCTTGAGTTGGCTTTTTTACGGTGCTTTGGCAATCATTTAACACAGTGTGACTGCAGGTCTTATCACCTCCACTGTACGCTCCAAATACCTATCGACCCATTGACACACGGCGAAGAGGGACCTGCACAGCCTTACACATGGAAATGATTTCAATTAATTACCATTCCCCCTAGAGGTGGCAGAGCGGAGGTGAGACAAAGGACCCAAACAAGGAGCATTTCTCTGGCGTAATGTGCACCGTGTGTAATGAGCGGCGGAAAGGTCATTTGACACATTTCTGCAAGTATGAATCAATTTATTTAGAGCACGTAATTCTGTAGTCACCTCGGCGGCATGTTGGTTTGGCAATGCATTGAGAGGGTGTATTACTAAAGTGGGTCTTCAGTTTCCTCCCTGTAGCCCCGGCTGACCGCAGGAGTGCCTGGAAAGCAGGGAGATAGTGAAATGGAGTGTGCCAGATGCAATCAGTCATATCATAGGAAAATCGCCTCCATCACCTTCAGTGGAATGGGAACATTCATTACAGTCCAGTAAAAACACAAGGCACCATTAGATGTTCGCTTTAGGAGTGGATTCCTAGAGAATGAGAGACTTTCGGGGTCTCGATACGGGGTCACAGTCAAGTAAATAATAGGAATTGTTCCTGCGAGGCTCAGAAAACCACTAGGCCCCTGGTTACGCACCAAAACACAAGTTGGCACAGCAGAGGGGAAGAAATTCAATTATCGGACAGAAAATAAAATGCCCCTTGTGCCCCTCAGTACAACAAGAACAACAATCAGAACAGTCTCCTATCCAATATCTCACTTGGAGATTCACACGTGGTCATTCTTGTTGTTGTGTCTTCTACATTTGTCAAGTTACTGACAGTATTTTCTCAAAAGTTGAAGAATTGGTAGATTTCAGTCAATGTACTTACTGTAGGATGCAGCTAATGGGACTTCTTTATTGATTGCTTCTGTCAAAACCAGAGATCTATTCTGTAAAAAACACTGATATTATTTGTAAACCCGGTAACGTACAGGGTATGGATTATGTGTGCAATGTTTAACATGTATCTTTATTTTAAGTAGCCACCTCTGACCTCATGGCCCTAGTGTCAACTGTGAGGATGAACATTCTACTGGGCACCAGGGGGACCGAGCCCTAGCCACAGCCTTGTCCCCAATGCTACAGTTTGGAGCCATTGTAGTATTTTGTTATTGCTTGTTTTATGTTGTACTTGTTTGTAATGTTTTCCAACTGGTCTAGAGGGAAATGTGTCACTGTAAACTGTGCTGAAAATAAAACTAAAACATTTGGTCGATCAAAGGAAGAATATTTAATATGTTTAGGTTTGAAAATGGACTTATTATTTATGTTCTGAGGGCTGTTTTTAGGAAACTTTGTTGTAAACAAAACAGGCAGAAGAAGAATAGAGTGTAAATAAGTGTATACAGGAATTCTACTCAGAGTAAGCCTGAAGTCACTTCCAGATATCATCATTTTACATTCTCTTTGTGAAGTATAAACACCCTAACAACAAATCTACCCGTTTATAGGATCTCCAGCCAACTCTCACTAATGACTGTTTACACTATCTCTAGCCAACTCTCACTAATGACTGTTTATAGTATCTCCAGCCAACTCTCACTAATGACTGTTTACAGTATCTCTAGCCAACTCTCACTAATGACTGTTTATAGTATCTCTAGCCAACTCTCACTAATGACTGTTTATAGTATCTCCAGCCAACTCTCACTAATGACTGTTTACAGTATCTCTAGCCAACTCTCACTAATGACTGTTTATAGTATCTCCAGCCAACTCTCACTAATGACTGTTTACAGTATCTCTAGCCAACTCTCACTAATGACTGTTTATAGTATCTCCAGCCAACTCTGACTAATGACTGTTTACAGTATCTCTAGCCAACTCTCACTAATGACTGTTTACAGTATCTCTAGCCAACTCTCACTAATGACTGTTTATAGTATCTCCAGCCAACTCTCACTAATGACTGTTTATAGTATCTCCAGCCAACTCTCACTAATGACTGTTTACAGTATCTCTAGCCAACTCTCACTAATGACTGTTTATAGTATCTCCAGCCAACTCTCACTAATGACTGTTTACAGTATCTCTAGCCAACTCTCACTAATGACTGTTTACAGTATCTCTAGCCAACTCTCACTAATGACTGTTTATAGTATCTCCAGCCAACTCTCACTAATGACTGTTTACAGTATCTCTAGCCAACTCTCACTAATGACTGTTTATAGTATCTCCAGCCAACTCTCACTAATGACTGTTTATAGTATCTCCAGCCAACTCTCACTAATGACTGTTTATAGTATCTCTAGCCAACTCTCACTAATGACTGTTTACAGTATCTCTAGCCAACTCTCACTAATGACTGTTTATAGTATCTCCAGCCAACTCTCACTAATGACTGTTTATAGTATCTCCAGCCAACTCTCACTAATGACTGTTTACAGTATCTCTAGCCAACTCTCACTAATGACTGTTTATAGTATCTCCAGCCAACTCTCACTAATGACTGTTTACAGTATCTCTAGCCAACTCTCACTAATGACTGTTTATAGTATCTCCAGCCAACTCTCACTAATGACTGTTTACAGTATCTCTAGCCAACTCTCACTAATGACTGTTTATAGTATCTCCAGCCAACTCTCACTAATGACTGTTTATAGTATCTCCAGCCAACTCTCACTAATGACTGTTTATAGTATCTCTAGCCAACTCTCACTAATGACTGTTTATAGTATCTCTAGCCAACTCTCACTAATGACTGTTTATAGTATCTCCAGCCAACTCTCACTAATGACTGTTTACTAATGATCTCTAGCCAACTCTCACTAATGACTCTTTATAGTATCTCCAGCCAACTCTCACTAATGACTGTTTATAGTATCTCTAGCCAACTCTCACTAATGACTGTTTATAGTATCTCCAGCCAACTCTCACTAATGACTGTTTATAGTATCTCTAGCCAACTCTCACGAATGACTGTTTATAGTATCTCCAGCCAACTCTCACTAATGACTGTTTACAGTATCTCTAGCCAACTCTCACTAATGACTGTTTATAGTATCTCTAGCCAACTCTCACTAATGACTGTTTATAGTATCTCTAGCCAACTCTCACTAATGACTGTTTATAGTATCTCCAGCCAACTCTCACTAATGACTGTTTACAGTATCTCTAGCCAACTCTCACTAATGACTGTTTATAGTATCTCCAGCCAACTCTCACTAATGACTGTTTATAGTGTCTCTAGCCAACTCTCACTAATGACTGTTTATAGTATCTCCAGCCAACTCTCACTAATGACTGTTTATAGTATCTCCAGCCAACTCTCACTAATGACTGTTTACAGTATCTCTAGCCAACTCTCACTAATGACTGTTTATAGTATCTCTAGCCAACTCTCACTAATGACTGTTTATAGTATCTCCAGCCAACTCTCACTAATGACTGTTTATAGTATCTCTAGCCAACTCTCACTAATGACTGTTTATAGTATCTCCAGCCAACTCTCACTAATGACTGTTTATAGTATCTCCAGCCAACTCTCACTAATGACTGTTTATAGTATCTCTAGCCAACTCTCACTAATGACTGTTTATAGTATCTCTAGCCAACTCTCACTAATGACTGTTTATAGTATCTCTAGCCAACTCTCACTAATGACTGTTTATAGTATCTCCAGCCAACTCTCACTAATGACTGTTTACAGTATCTCTAGCTGTTTACAGTATCTCTAGCCAACTCTCACTAATGACTGTTTATAGTATCTCCAGCCAACTCTCACTAATGACTGTTTATAGTATCCAACCAGCCAACTAGCCAACTCACTAATGACTGTTTACAGTATCTCTAGCCAACTCTCACTAATGACTGTTTATAGTATCTCCAGCCAACTCTCACTAATGACTGTTTACAGTATCTCTAGCCAACTCTCACTAATGACTGTTTATAGTATCTCCAGCCAACTCTCACTAATGACTGTTTATAGTATCTCTAGCCAACTCTCACTAATGACTGTTTATAGTATCTCCAGCCAACTCTCACTAATGACTGTTTATAGTATTTCTAGCCAACTCTCACTAATGACTGTTTATAGTATCTCTAGCCAACTCTCACTAATGACTGTTTATAGTATCTCTAGCCAACTCTCACTAATGACTGTTTATAGTATCTCCAGCCAACTCTCACTAATGACTGTTTACAGTATCTCTAGCCAACTCTCACTAATGACTGTTTATAGTATCTCCAGCCAACTTATAGTATCTCTAGCCAACTCACTAATGACTGTTTACAGTATCTCTAGCCAACTCTCACTAATGACTGTTTATAGTATCTCCAGCCAACTCTCACTAATGACTGTTTATAGTATCTCTAGCCAACTCTCACTAATGACTGTTTATAGTATCTCCAGCCAACTCTCACTAATGACTGTTTATAGTATCTCTAGCCAACTCTCACTAATGACTGTTTATAGTATCTCTAGCCAACTCTCACTAATGACTGTTTATAGTATCTCCAGCCAACTCTCACTAATGACTGTTTATAGTATCTCCAGCCAACTCTCACTAATGACTGTTTATAGTATCTCTAGCCAACTCTCACTAATGACTGTTTATAGTATCTCCAGCCAACTCTCACTAATGACTGTTTATACTGTTTGTATCTCTAGCCAACTCTCACTAATGACTGTTTATAGTATCTCCAGCCAACTCTCACTAATGACTGTTTATAGTATCTCCAGCCAACTCTCACTAATGACTGTTTACAGTATCTCTAGCCAACTCTCACTAATGACTGTTTATAGTATCTCTCACTAATGACTGTTTATAGTATCTCTAGCCAACTCTCACTAATGACTGTTTATAGTATCTCCAGCCAACTCTCACTAATGACTGTTTATAGTATCTCTAGCCAACTCTCACTAATGACTGTTTATAGTATCTCCAGCCAACTCTCACTAATGACTGTTTATAGTATCTCCAGCCAACTCTCACTAATGACTTTTTATAGTATCTCTAGCCAACTCTCACTAATGACTGTTTATAGTATCTCTAGCCAACTCTCACTAATGACTGTTTACTAATGAGTATCTCTAGCCAACTCTCACTAATGACTGTTTATAGTATCTCCAGCCAACTCTCACTAATGACTGTTTATAGTATCTCTAGCCAACTCTCACTAATGACTGTTTATAGTATCTCCAGCCAACTCTCACTAATGACTGTTTATAGTATCTAGTATCTCCAGCCAACTCTCACTAATGACTGTTTATAGTATCTCCAGCCAACTCTCACTAATGACTGTTTACAGTATCTCTAGCCAACTCTCACTAATGACTGTTTATAGTACTCTCACTAATGAGCCAGTACTCTCACTAATGACTGTTTATAGTATCTCCAGCCAACTCTCACTAATGACTGTTTACAGTATCTCTAGCCAACTCTCACTAATGACTGTTTATAGTATCTCACTAAGCCAACTCTCACTAATGACTGTTTACAGTATCTCTAGCCAACTCTCACTAATGACTGTTTATAGTATCTCCAGCCAACTCTCACTAATGACTGTTTACAGTATCTCTAGCCAACTCTCACTAATGACTGTTTATAGTATCTCCAGCCAACTCTCACTAATGACTGTTTATAGTATCTCCAGCCAACTCTCACTAATGACTGTTTATAGTATCTCTAGCCAACTCTCACTAATGACTGTTTATAGTATCTCTAGCCAACTCTCACTAATGACTGTTTATAGTATCTCCAGCCAACTCTCACTAATGACTGTTTACAGTATCTCTAGCCAACTCTCACTAATGACTGTTTATAGTATCTCCAGCCAACTCTCACTAATGACTGTTTTCAGTATCTCTAGCCAACTCTCACTCATGACTGTTTATAGTATCTCCAGCCAACTCTCACTAATGACGGTTTACAGTATCTCTAGCCAACTCTCACTAATGACTGTTTATAGTATCTCCAGCCAACTCTCACCAATGACTGTTTATAGTATCTCCAGCCAACTCTCACTAATGACTGTTTACAGTATCTCTAGCCAACTCTCACTAATGACTGTTTATAGTATCTCCAGCCAACTCTCACTAATGACTGTTTACAGTATCTCTAGCCAACTCTCACTAATGACTGTTTATAGTATCTCCAGCCAACTCTCACTAATGACTGTTTATAGTGTCTCTAGCCAACTCTCACTAATGACTGTTTATAGTATCTCCAGCCAACTCTCACTAATGACTGTTTATAGTATCTCCAGCCAACTCTCACTAATGACTGTTTACAGTATCTCTAGCCAACTCTCACTAATGACTGTTTATAGTATCTCTAGCCAACTCTCACTAATGACTGTTTATAGTATCTCCAGCCAACTCTCACTAATGACTGTTTATAGTATCTCTAGCCAACTCTCACTAATGACTGTTTATAGTATCTCTAGCCAACTCTCACTAATGACTGTTTATAGTATCTCCAGCCAACTCTCACTAATGACTTTTTATAGTATCTCTAGCCAACTCTCACTAATGACTGTTTATAGTATCTCTAGCCAACTCTCACTAATGACTATTTATAGTATCTTTAGCCAACTCTCACTAATGACTGTTTATAGTATCTCTAGCCAACTCTCACTAATGACTGTTTATAGTATCTCTAGCCAACTCTCACTAATGACTGTTTTTTGGGGGTAAAATTAATCTGCATTAAATATGAATAAAAAGGCAAGATGAAATAATTAGGCAATGCCTTTCATGTAACATACACACACTATGAAGGGCTTGTGACTCATTTGAACTAAAAAACCTTTGCTCTGTCCAAATTGACCCTCAATTCCAAAAGTATGTGTAATTACCACAGCAGTTAAGAGCACTGAATGACTACTAAAGGCATTTGGGTTAAACAAATATTTATATTCTCCCCCCAAAAAGTGGGTGAAAATGTATGATTGTTCAACGAGCTGGTATGTACAGTATTCAGTGTAGTTATGTAGCTAGTGGTGCAGGTGCACCATACAGTAAGATCCTCCTGGTCCTTCCCTGACCGATTCATTTCCTCTGGGATGACTGAAGCTAGGGCTCAGCCACAGGAAATATGACCTGCTGTGCTCTACCCCAGTCCTCTCTCTATATACCCAGCCCTCACTCTCTCTACCCCAGCCCTCTCTCTCTACCCTAGTCCCCTCTCTCTATACCAGTCTTCTATCCCTACCCCAGCTATCTCGCTCTACCTCAGTCCCCTCGCTCTACCTCAGTCCCCTCTCTCTACCTCAGTATTCTCTCTACCCCAGCCATCTCTCTCTACCCCAGTATTCTCTCTACCCCAGTATTATCTCTACCCCAGTATTATCTCTACCCCAGTATTATCTCTACCCCAGTATTCACTCTACCCCAGTCCTCTCTCTACCCCAAACTCTCTCTCTCTCTACCCCAGTATTCTCTCTATCCCTGTCCTCCCTCTACCCCAGCCTTCTCTCTACCCCAGTCCTCTCTCTACCCCAGTCCTCTCTCTACCCCAAACTCTCTCTCTCTCTCTCTCTACCCCAGTATTCTCTCTACCCCAGTATTCTCTCTATCCTTGTCCTCTCTCTACCCCAGTATTCTCTCTACCCCAGTATTCTCTCTATCCCTGTCCTCTCTCTACCCCAAACTCTCTCTCTCTCTCTCTACCCTGGTCCTCTCTCTACCCCAGTATGCTCTCTACCCCAGTATTCTCTCTATCCCTGTCCTCTCGCTACCCCAGTATTCTCTCTACCCAAGTATTCTCTCTACCCAAGTCCTCTCTCTACCCCAGTCCTCTCTCTAACCCAGTCTTCTCTCTACCCCAGTCTTCTCTCTACCCCAGTCTTCTCTCTACCCCAGTCTTCTCTCTACCCCAGTATTCTCTCTACCCAAGTATTCTCTCTATCTCTGTCCTCTCTCTACCCCAGTCTTCTCTCTACCCCAGTCCACTCTCTACCCCAGTCTTCTCTCTACCCCAGTCCTCTCTCTACCCCAGTCTTCTCTCTACCCCGGTCCTCTCTCTACCCCGGTCCTCTCTCTACCCCAAACTCTCTCTCTCTCTCTCTCTCTACCCCAGTATTCACTCTACCCCAGTCCTCTCTCTACCCCAAACTCTCTCTCTCTCTCTCTACCCCAGTATTCACTCTACCCCAGTCCTCTCTCTACCCCAAACTCTCTCTCTCTCTCTCTCTCTCTCTCTCTCTCTCTAACCCAGTCTTCTCTCTACCCCAGTCCTCTCTCTACCCCAGTACTCTCTCTACCCCGGTCCTCTCTCTACCCCAGTTCTCTCTCTACCCAAGTCCTCTCTACACCCCGGTCCTCTCTCTACCCCAGTCCTCTCTCTACCCCAGTATTCACTCTACCCCAGTATTCTCTCTACCCCAGTATTCACTCTACCCCAGACCTCTCTCTACCCCAGACCTCTCTCTACCCCGGTCCTCTCTCTACCCCAATCCTCTATCTCTCTCTACCCCAGTATTCTCTCTCTACCCCAGTATTCACTCTACCACAGTCCTCTCTCTACCCCAGTATTCACTCTACCCCAGTCCTCTCTCTATATCTCTCTAACCCAGTATTCTCTCTACACCCAGTATTCTCTCTACCCCAGTATTCTCTCTACCCCAGTATTAACTCTACCCCAGTATTCTCTCTATCTCTCTCTACCCCAGTATTCTCTCTACCCCAGGATTCTCTCTACCCCAGTCCTCTCTCTACCCCAGTCCTCTCTCTACCCCAGTATTCTCTCTACCCCAGGATTCTCTCTACCCCAGTCCTCTCTCTACCCCAGTCCTCTCTCTACCCCAGTATTAACTCTACCCCAGTATTCTCTCTATCTCTCTCTACCCCAGTATTCTCTCTACCCCAGGATTCTCTCTACCCCAGTCCTCTCTCTACCCCAGTCCTCTCTCTATATCTCTCTACCCCAGTATTCTCTCTACACCCAGTATTCTCTCTACCCCAGGATTCTCTCTACCCCAGTCCTCTCTCTACCCCAGCACTCTCTCTCTCTCTCTCTACCCCAGTATTCTCTCTACCCCAGTCCTCTCTCTACCCCAGCACTCTCTCTCTCTCTCTCTCTCTCTCTCTCTCTCTCTCTCTCTCTCTCTCTCTCTCCCAGTATTCTCTCTACCACAGTCCCTCTCTCTACCTCAGTATTCTCTCTATCCCAGAATTCTCTCTACCCCATAATTCTCTCTACCCCAGTATTCTCTCTATCCCAGTATTCTCTCTACCCCAGTATTCTCTCTACTCCAGCACTCTCCCTACCCCAGTATTCTCTCTCTCTCTCTCTCTCTCTCTCTCTCTCTCTCTCAGTCCTCTCTCTACCCAGTCTTCTCTCTACCCCAGTCTTCTCTCTACCCCAGTATTCTCTCTCTCTCTCTCTCTCTCTACCCTGGTCCTCTCTCTACCCCAGTATTCTCTCTACCCCAGTATTCTCTCTCTCTCTCTCTCTCTCTCTCTACCCCAGTATTCTCTCTACCCCAGTATTCTCTCTACCCAAGTCCTCTCTCTACCCCAGTCCTCTCTCTACCCCAGTATTCACTCTACCCCAGTCCTCTCTCTATCTCTCTCTACCCCAGTATTCACTCTACCCCAGTCCTCTCTCTATCTCTCTCTACCCCAGTATTCAATCTACCCCAGTATTCAATCTACCCCAGTATTCTCTCTACCCCAGTATTCTCTCTACCCCAGCACTCTCCCTACCTCAGTATTCTCTCTATCCCAGAATTCTCTCTACCCCAGAATTCTCTCTATCCCAGTATTCTCTCTCTCTCTCTGTCTCTCTCTCTCAGTCCTCTCTCTACCCAGTCTTCTGTCTACCACAGCACTATACCTACCCCAGTATTCTCTCTCTCTCTCTCTCTCTCTCTCTCTCTCTCTCTCTCTCTCTCTCTCTCTCTCTCTCTCTCTCTCTCTCCTCTCTCTCTCTCTCTCTCTCTCTCTCTCTCTCTCTCTCTACCCTGGTCATTTCTCTACCCCAGTCATCTCTCTACCACAGTATTCTCTCTACCCCAGTATTCTCTCTCACTCTCTCTCTCTATCTCTCTACCCCAGTATTCTCTCTACCCCAGGATTCTCTCTACCCCAGTCCTCTCTCTACCCCAGCACTCTCTCTCTCTCTCTCTCTCTATACCCCTGTATTCTCTCTACCCCAGTCCTCTCTCTAACCCAGCACTCTCTCTCTCTCTCTCTCTCTCTCTACCCCAGTATTCTCTCTACCCCAGTCCTCAATCTACCCCAGCCCTCTCAATCTACCCCAGCCCTCTCAATCTACCCCAGCTATCTCGCTCTACCCCAGTCCCATCTCCCTACCCCAGCCATCTTGCTCTACCCCAGTATTCTCTCTCTACCTCAGTCCCCTTTCTCTACCCCAGTCCTCTCTCTACCCCAGTATTCTCTCTACTCCAGCACTCTCCCTACCCCAGTATTCTCTCTCTCTCTCTCTCTGTCTCTCAGTCCTCTCTCTACCCAGTCTTCTCTCTACCCCAGTATTCTCTCTCTCTCTCCTCTCTACCCTGGTCCTCTCTTTACCCCAGTCTTCTCTCTACCACAGTATTCTCTCTACCCCAGTCCTCTCTTTACCCCAGCACTCTCTCTCTCTCTACCCCAGTATTCTCTCTACCCCAGTCCTCTCTCTCCCCCGGCACTCTCTCTCTCTCTACCCCAGTATTCTCTCTACCCCAGTCTTCTCTCTACCCAAGTCCTCTCTCTACCCCAGTCCTCTCTCTACCCCAGCACTCTCTCTCTCTCTACCCCAGTCCTCTCTCTACCCCAGTCCTCTCTCTACCCGGTCCTCTCTCTACCCCAGTATTCTCTCTACCCCAGCACTCTCCCTACCCCAGTATTCTCTCTCTCTCTCCCTGTCTCTCTCTCTCTCTCTCTCTCTCTCTCTCTCAGTCCTCTCTCTACCCAGACTTCTCTCTACCACAGAACTCTCCCTACCCCAGTATTCTCTCTCTCTCTCTCTCTCTCTCTCTCTCTCTCTCTCTCTCTCTCAGTCCTCTCTCTACCCAGACTTCTCTCTACCACAGAACTCTCCCTACCCCAGTATTCTCTCTCTCTCTCTCTCTCGCTCTCTACCCCAGTATTCTCTCTACCCCAGTATTCTCTCTACCCAGTCTTTTCTCTACCACAGCACTCTCCCTACCCCAGTATTCTCTCTCTCTCTCTCTCTCTCTCTCTGTCTCTCTACCCCAGCACTCTCCCTACCCCAGTATTCTCTCTCTCTCTCTCTCTCTCTCTCTCTCTCTCTCTCAGTCCTCTCTCTACCCAGACTTCTCTCTACCACAGAACTCTCCCTACCCCAGTATTCTCTCTCTCTCTCTCTCTCTCTCTCTCTCTCTCTGTCTCTACCCCAGTATTCTCTCTACAACAGTATTCTCTCTACCAAAGCACTCTCTCTCTCTCTCTACCCCAATATTCTCTCTACCCCAGTCTTCTCTCTACCCAGTCTTCTCTCTACCACAGCACTCTCCCTACCCCAGTATTCTCTCTCTCTCTCTCTCTCTCTCTCTCTCTCTCTCTCTACCCCAGTATTCTCTCTACACCAGTATTCTCTCTACCAAAGCACTCTCTCTCTCCAGCCCAGTATTCTCTCTACCCCAGTCCTCTCTCTACCCCAGCACTCTCTCTCTCTACCCCAGTATTCTCTCTACCCCAGTATTATCTCTATCCCTGTCCTCTCTCTACCCCAGTCTTCTCTCTACCCCAGTCCTCTCTCTACCCCGGTCCTCTCTCTACCCAAGTCCTCTCTCTACCCCAGTCCTCTCTCTACCCCAGTCCTCTCTCTACCCAAGTCCTCTCTCTACCCCAGTCCTCTCTCTACCCCAGTCCTCTCTCTATCTCTCTCTACCCCAGTATTCACTCTACCCCAGTACTCTCTCTATCTCTCTCTACCCCAGTATTCACTCTACCCCAGTATTCTCTCTTCCCCAGTCTTCTCTCTACCTCAGTATTCTCTCTCTACCTCAGTATCCTCTCTCTACCCCAGTATTATCTCTCTACCTCAGTATTCTCTCTCTACCCCAGTATTCTCTCTCTACCCCAGTATTCTCTCTCTACCTCAGTATTCTCTCTCTACCCCAGTATTCTCCCTCTACCCCAGTATTCTCTCTCTACCCCAGTATTCTCTCTCTACCTCAGTATTCTCTCTCTACCCCAGTATTCTCTCTCTACCCCAGTATTCTCTCTCTACCTCAGTATTCTCTCTCTACCCCAGTATTCTCTCTCTACCCCAGTATTCTCTCTCTACCCCAGTATTCTCTCTCTACCCCAGTATTCTCTCTCTACCCCAGTATTCTCTCTCTACCCCAGTATTCTCTCTCTACCCCAGTATTCTCTCTCTACCCCAGTATTCTCTCTCTACCTCAGTATTCTCTCTCTACCTCAGTATTCTCTCTCTACCCCAGTATTCTCTCTCTACCCCAGTATTCTCTCTCTACCTCAGTATTCTCTCTCTACCCCAGTATTCTCTCTCTACCCCAGTATTCTCTCTCTACCCCAGTATTCTCTCTATCTCTCTCTACCCCAGTATTCACTCTACCCCAGTATTCTCTCTGCCCCAGTCCTCTCTCTGCCCCAGTCCTCTCTCTGCCCCAGTCCTCTCTCTGCCCCAGTCCTCTCTCTACCCCAGTCCTCTCTCTATTTCTCTCTACTCCAGTATTCTCTCTACCCCAGTATTCACTCTACCCCAGTATTCTCTCTACCACAGTCCTCTATCTATCTCTCTCTACCCCAGTCCTCTCTCTATCTCTCTCTACCCAAGTTCTCTCTCTCTCTACCCCAGTTTTCTCTACCCCAGTATTTTCTCTACCCCAGTCCTCTATCTACCCCAGTCCTCTCTCTATCTCTCTCTACCCCAGTATTCTCTCTATCTCTCTCTACCCCAGTATTCTCTCTACCCCAGTCCTCTCTCTACCCCGGTCCTCTCTCTACCTCAGCGCTCTCTCTACCCCAGTCCTCTCTCTACGCCAGTCCTCTCTCTACTCCAGTCCTCTCTCTACCCCAGTCTTCTCTCTACCCCAGTCCTCTCTCTACCCCAGTCTTCGCTCTACGCCAGTCCTCTCTCTACCCCAGTCTTCTCTCTACGCCAGTCCTCTCTCTACCCCAGTCTTCTCTCTACACCAGTCCTCTCTCTACCCCAGTCCTCTCTCTACCCCAGTCCTCTCTCTACCCATATCCTCTCTCTACCCATGTCCTCTCTCTCTCTCTACCCCAGTCCTCTCTCTACCCCGGTCCTCTCTCTACCCCGGTCCTCTCTCTACCTCAGCCCTCTCTCTCGACCCCGGCCCTCTCACACCACTCAGCGGCCAGTGTGTTTGGACTTCCCCACTCTCTGCTGCTCCACATTATTGGCCATTATCCCGCTGTGGTCCATGTGTAGGGTGGCACTGGTGTGGTGATGGAGAGGCGACAGGAAGGATCTCTACTGCAATAACGTATTATTAGCTTTTTCACAGCTCCCCTGGGCTGGATTTACACTGGATATCCACAGACCTCTGAGGGCAGCCCACTGTCACAACAGCACTATCCACCACCCGAGCAATGTCCAGATACACACCCACACTGATACAAGCGCACGCACACACCAAATCAGACGGAACATTGTGACTTTTTATTCACAGATTCTCACGCCTCTTTCCAATTAGCCCTAGCAGTGCTGAAGTGCTGGTGTGGAATGTTATTATTGTATACCCTCTATTGTTCAGAAACCATCAAACACATTTTCTCCTGTCATTACTTTATGTTCGTAAGCTGCTCTTCGGGAGAATAGAATAGAACAAGTATCGCCATGCAGAGCACACTGTTACCTGCTGTGCACGACAATGCATCACATCACGTGTACATTGGATTGGAAACAGAGTGGCACTTCTAGCATTAGAGCTATTTTCTGTCAATGCGCTTGTCCTTCGTAATGTTAACCATGTCCCATGTGACTGGTGCTGTGTGTCCCTGTCCTGTTTAGAAAACAGTCACAACTTCCTTAAGGGACAATAACGTTGACCAGGCTCAATTAAAGAGACATTTTGCTGACATGCAGATTGCCTCTACTCAATCTTTTTATGTAAAACATTGATATGCCAGTCACTTATGGATGGATGAACTTTGGGAGAATCAATAGTATTGATGAATCATAGATCATACAAGCCAACAAGACTGGCATTATTACAATGAATTCATTGCACGGGGAAAGTCAACATTCAACTGTAATCATAATCAGACAAAGTGAGTTATGCACAATCAATAGCACAGCTATTATAATAGAGCTTGTCTTTATGGTGTAGGCACAATCAAACAGACTGCAGTGTGTGTGTGTGTGTGTGTGTGTGTGTGTGTGTGTTTAGTCTTGCATCTTTACATTCATTTATCATATAACACAGCGCCACATTGCACACAAACTCAGACGGCTTATGCATTACTATGACTGATAGGTCGATCAACATGAAAAGAGAGTGAATCACTCTTGCAGAAATGTCCCATAGCATACAATAGCTGGGTGACAGTCTACCATAAAATAGTGTGAACTAGCCTTTTAAACTACAGGGTATTTCAGCCCTGCAGGTAGAGAGAAAGATACTTCTGTCCTCTCATTGTCAGAGACAGTAATCACCCAGGATGTAAGGGTAACATTCTAACAGCACAACAAGGACCATTCTGAACCCTGATGGAACTTCTCTACACCTCCATGAGTATGAAAGACAAAAAAGCACCCCGCAGAAGCATTACAATATTGGAACCTTTGGCAGTGCCCCGTTTTGTAGTGAAACATATTGGAAGGGGATTGTCAGGAGAGGAGCACAATATCGCTGTGAAATCCAAGGAGACGATGGCATTTGATTGTGTCCTTTGGTGAACCCTGGGATATTGGCTGGATTGTTTTTTTTTTTTACCTGAGCAGCAGTGGCTACTCTGTCTCTGCTTCACTATCTGTTGGCGCTCCTCTGGAATGGCACAAGGCAAAATCAATAACCACAATGATTAGAGAGAGACTTTTCTGGACAGTGTTTTTTCTGTGAGGAATTATTGATAAGATATTATCCTGTTGCCAAAGATAATTCTAGCAGAATATTACAGCACAAAATACTTCTATGTATAGTTTGAGGAAGACAAAGGTGTTGGAACAACTGAAATATAGGTGACACTGCACTGAAACTCCAACGCTATGAGTTAAATCATTGAAATATTTACACCATAAATCAACATTCATTTAGCCTGTACTTCCTATGAACTACACTCAAACAGTGTTATGGTTGAATCTGCTCATGGTAAAGAAATGTATAAATGATAAATGAAATCATTCAATTCTGACAAAGCCCCACATTCCCAAGAGCCCCTCAGAGCCCCTAGGGTGACAGATGAGGCCTGGTTCAGTGCGTGTGAGCACAGCACTCAGACAGTCAAAGAGACAGAGAGAATCTCCATATGAGGATGAGCACAAACAGTAAACCTCTAATTCAGTCCGGTTATGTCACTGCTGACATGAACCACGAGTATTGGACGGAGAGAAGGAGAAAGCGAAAGAAAGGGAGAGATGGACAGAGGGAAAGTGAGAGACATGAAGAGATGAGAGATGGATAGACACTCCCCCCACTTATTGAACCCCACTGCCTCTGGTCTGCATTAATGGTGTCAGTCAGACCAGTGAATGTCATCGGCTTTTACCACCTGTCATCTATTAGGCCAGCTGACCTAAGGACAGACATGGATCCACCCCGTCCCAGGTCTGTTCCACTCCCTTCCATATGTACTGTATGGTGCTTCTCAAGCCCACCAGATCAGCTGGCAGCTCATCACTCTCTTCACCATGTGGTTTCCTCTCTCTCTCTCTCCCCAGTGGTGTGTCTTAGCAGGGATGGGCACTCAGGCCTACGCCAGCCAGCCATTGAAAGACTGACTGGTAACCCCATCATCACTCCACCCGCAAATACAGTATGATGTCAAGCCTTAAAATAGAACACAGGACTAATTGTGGACATGAAAAACATTATGCAACTGTGAAGTATGGGGAAGGTTTTGACATTTTCCCTCTCCAGTTTGAAATGCAATTACAGGCGAAAGATCAAACATTCTAACAGATCTACTTTCAGACATTTACATTTGTAAGTTTAGCAACTGACATGATCATTTGAATACCAGCAGTCACTTTAACTCATTACAGATAATAGCCCTATCGCATGAGTTGTTCTCAGAGTGCTTTGAACTGAAGGAAGTGACACCCTCCTCCTCTCTTCAGCTCTAACTGAGCGAACAGTGAAACAGCTCAAATGTCTCCTCTAACTTGTAGTACACGTGTGTTTGTGTATTTTACAGTTCAAATTCCAAAGTTTTTTTTATCTTGATGTGAGGTAAATGTGAGCTAAATCTTCTATGCAACTATAGTTAAAAAATGCTTGTTTGCTTTACACTTTATGGGTTTTAGGAGAAAACGCTGTGATGCTTAGAAGCGGTTTGGCTTTCTTCTTCTCCACCCTGTGCAGCTGAGTGTTGGCACTGTCTCTGTGCACAACCATAAGATCCCAGTTTGATCATTTGCCTAAAATCGCTCCACTCAAAAGAGAGATTTAAGATCACTTTCATCATGAAAGGCCCTTATAAGATGAGCAAAATATACCTGCATCGAAGGTTTTCCTTTTGGTGAGCATGCTGTACAAAACTGGGCCAATTTGTGCGATGATGCACACAAACTCACCATCGCGTGCAAGAAAAATAGATAAAAAATCAAATCAAATCAAATTTTATTTGTCACATACACATGGTTAGCAGATGTTAATGCGAGTGTAGCGAAATGCTTGTGCTTCTAGTTCCGACAATGCAGTAATAACGAGCAAGTAATCTAACTAACAATTCCAAAAAAAACTACTGTCTTATACACAGTGTAAGGGGATAAAGAATATGTACATAAGGATATATGAATGAGTGATGGTACAGAGCAGCATAGGCAAGATACAGTAGATGATATCGAGTACAGTATATACATATGAGATAAGTATGTAAACCAAGTGGCATAGTTAAAGTGGCTAGTGATACATGTATTACATAAGGATGCAGTCGATGATATAGAGTACAGTATCAACGTATGCATATGAGATGAACAATGTAGGGTAAGTAACATTATATAAGGTAGCATTGTTTAAAGTGGCTAGTGATATATTTACATCATTTCCCATCAATTCCCATGATTAAAGTGGCTGGAGTAGAGTCAGTGTCATTGACAGTGTGTTGGCAGTAGCCACTCAATGTTAGTGGTGGCTGTTTAACAGTCTGATGGCCTTGAGATAGAAGCTGTTTTTCAGTCTCTCGGTCCCAGCTTTGATGCACCTGTACTGACCTCGCCTTCTGGATGACAGCGGGGTGAACAGGCAGTGGCTCGGGTGGTTGATGTCCTTGATGATCTTTATGGCCTTCCTGTAGCATCGGGTGGTGTAGGTGTCCTGGAGGGCAGGTAGTTTGCCCCGGTGATGCGTTGTGCAGACCTCACTACCCTCTGGAGAGCCTTACGGTTGAGGGCGGTGCAGTTGCCATACCAGGCGGTGATACAGCCCGCCAGGATGCTCTCGATTGTGCATCTGTAGAAGTTTGTGAGTGCTTTTGGTGACAAGCCGAATTTCTTCAGCCTCCTGAGGTTGAAGAGGCGCTGCTGCGCCTTCCTCACGATGCTGTCTGTGTGAGTGGACCAATTCAGTTTGTCTGTGATGTGTATGCCGAGGAACTTAAAACTTGCTACCCTCTCCACTACTGTTCCATCGATGTGGATGGGGGTGTTCCCTCTGCTGTTTCCTGAAGTCCACAATCATCTCCTTAGTTTTGTTGACGTTGAGTGTGAGGTTATTTTCCTGACACCACACTCCGAGGGCCCTCACCTCCTCCCTGTAGGCCGTCTCGTCGTTGTTGGTAATCAAGCCTACCACTGTTGTGTCGTCCGCAAACTTGATGATTGAGTTGGAGGCGTGCATGGCCACGCAGTCGTGGGTGAACAGGGAGTACAGGAGGGGGCTCAGAACGCACCCTTGTGGGGCCCCAGTGTTGAGGATCAGCGGGGAGGAGATGTTGTTGCCTACCCTCACCACCTGGGGCGGCCCGTCAGGAAGTCCAGTACCCAGTTGCACAGGGCGGGGTCGAGACCCAGGGTCTCGAGCTTGATGACGAGCTTGGAGGGTACTATGGTGTTGAATGCCGAGCTGTAGTCGATGAACAGCATTCTCACATAGGTATTCCTCTTGTCCAGATGGGTTAGGGCAGTGTGCAGTGTGGTTGAGATTGCATCGTCTGTGGACCTATTTGGGCGGTAAGCAAATTGGAGTGGGTCAAGGGTGTCAGGTAGGGTGGAGGTGATATGGTCCTTGACTAGTCTCTCAAAGCACTTCATGATGACGGATGTGAGTGCTACGGGGCGGTAGTCGTTTAGCTCAGTTACCTTAGCTTTCTTGGGAACAGGAACAATGGTGGCCCTCTTGAAGCATGTGGGAACAGCAGACTGGTATAGGGATTGGTTGAATATGTCCGTAAACACACCGGCCAGCTGGTCTGCGCATGCTCTGAGGGCGCGGCTGGGGATGCCGTCTGGGCCTGCAGCCTTGCGAGGGTTAACACGTTTAAATGTCTTACTCACTTCGGCTGCAGTGAAGGAGAGACCGCATGATTCCGTTGCAGGCCGTGTCAGTGGCACTGTATTGTCCTCAAAGCGGGCAAAAAGTTATTTAGTCTGCCTGGGAGCAAGACATCCTGGTCCGTGACTGGGCTGGGTTTCTTCCTGTAGTCCGTGATTGACTGTAGACCCTGCCACATACCTCTTGTGTCTGAGCCGTTGAATTGAGATTCTACTTTGTCTCTGTACTGGCGCTTAGCTTGTTTGATAGCCTTGCGGAGGGAATAGCTGCACTGTTTGTATTCAGTCATGTTACCAGACACCTTGCCCTGATTAAAAGCAGTGGTTTGTGCCTTCAGTTTCACACGAATGCTGCCATCAATCCACGGTTTCTGGTTAGGGAATGTTTTAATCGTTGCTATGGGAACGACATCTTCAACGCACGTTCTAATGAACTCGCACACCGTATCAGCGTATTCGTCAATGTTGTTGTCTGACGCAATACGAAACATCTCCCAGTCCACGTGATGGAAGCAGTCTTGGAGTGTGGAGTCAGCTTGGTCGGACCAGCGTTGGACAGACCTCAGCGTGGGAGCTTCTTGTTTTAGTTTCTGTCTGTAGGCAGGGATCAACAAAATGGAGTCGTGGTCAGCTTTTCCGAAAGGGGGCGGGGCAGGGCCTTATATGCGTCGCGGAAGTTAGAGTAACAATGATCCAGGGTCTTTCCACCCCTGGTTGCGCAATCAATATGCTGATAAAATTTAGGGAGTCTTGTTTTCAGATTAGCCTTGTTAAAATCCCCAGCTACAATGAATGCAGCCTCCGGATAAATCGTTTCCAGTTTGCAGAGAGTTAAATAAAGTTCGTTCAGAGCCATCGATGTGTCTGCTTGGGGGGATATATACGGCTGTGATTATAATCGAAGAGAATTCTCTTGGTAGATAATGCGGTCTACATTTGATTGTGAGGAATTCTAAATCAGGTGAACAGAAGGATTTGAGTTCCTGTATGTTTCCTTCATCACACCATGTCACGTTGGCCATAAGGCATACGCCCCCGCCCGTCTTCTTACCAGAGAGATGTTTGTTTCTGTCCGCGCGATGCGTGGAGAAACCCGCTGGCTGCACCGCTTCGGATTGCGTCTCTCCAGTTAGCCATGTTTCCGTGAAGCAGAGAACGTTACAGTCTCTGATGTCCCTCTGGAATGCTACCCTTGCTCGGATTTCATCAACCTTGTTGTCAAGAGACGACATTGGCAAGAAGAATGCTGGGGAGTGGTGCACGATGTGCCCGTCTCCGGAGTCTGACCAGAAGACCGCTTCGTTTCCCTCTTTTTCTGAGTCGTTTTTTTTTTGGTCGCTGCATGTGATCCACTCGGTTACACTGGTTGTAAGGCAGAACTCAGGATCCGCATCGCGAAAAACATATTCTTGGTCGTACTGATGGTGAGTTGACGCTGATCTTATATTCAGTAGTTCTTCTCGGGTGTATGTAAAGAAACCTAAGATGACCTGGGGTACTAGTGTAAGATAAGTCTGCTCCAAACCTGTCTGATTTCCCCCTCCCTGGCTTTCATGTGATTTCAAGTTGGAGTGAAAATATCATCCTAACTTGCTCTTCCCCCATGAAATCCATGGCAGCCTTTGTAATAAAATGTGTTGCATCATTCAGTCTAATAAATTCCTTCTGAAAGAGATGGCCTCTGTCATCTTCATTTTGGCCTTGTTAGGGCCCATTCTCCACCATGGGGCTGGCTGCATGAGCGACTGGGGTCAGACATTGTAATTTGTGCCCAGTGAAAAAAAAACAATGAAAACCTAGGGGCTAGGTGAAAACAGTGTACAAGGGTGTTGGCCTCACTTTGAAACTGGTAGAAATGACAAAGCCAGCAGGTAAAGCGTGTCATTATGTTAAGCCTGAGCAACACGGTCCAAACTACACACCCGACAACACCCTCTCCATTCAGTTACATTTGAGTCATTTAGCAGATGCTCTTATCCAGACCAGCTTACAGGACCAATTAGTGTGAAGTGCCTTGCTCAAGGGCACATCAACAGATTTTTTAAACCTAGTTGGCTCGGGGATTTGAACCAGCAACCTTTCGGTTACTGACCCAACACTAACCACTTGGCTCACGGCCACCATTCCTACCCTCGCTGTTTGGAGGCCTATGTTGTTCATTTCTCTCCACTGTTCAGCAGTGCATTACAGTATGACTTTAGAGGCCTCCCTCCCTCCCTTCCTTTGGTGTGAAAGGAACCTCCTTGTCCTCCAATCTGCTGTCTTTCATTGAATGCTCTTTGTTGATTAGACATAATTGAGGCGACTCAGAGACACACAGGGCCAGCTCTCAGTACCTTCCTCCAGCGCAGTCGGCACAGATGAAAAAGCCCATCTAGGCGCCTAATATGGTGGGTCAGAGCAAATCAGATCCCGGGCTTTCTTGAGTCTGGTAGCCGCCGCAACAAAGGGGGGAAGACGAACTGGGTCGAAAAATGCTAATTGTCCCTAATTCATGTAAATAGATTTTCTAATAGAGGAATTAAGCATTTTAAATATGGAATTTGAGGCAATCAGTCCTTTCATTTGGTGGGGCGGCACAGGTGTAGTGGATTGAAATTCATCTTTCACACAGGGCTGGCTCATTTGTCACTTGGCTGGGACCAGCCATGGACGACAGAGAGACGGGGACTCAGAGTGGGCTGTGTGTGACCAGGCAGGGACGACAGAGAGACGGGGACTCAGAGTGGGATGTGTGTGAGCAGGCAGGGACGACAGAGAGACGGGGACACAGAGTAGGATGTGTGTGACCAGGCAGGGACGACAGAGAGACGGGGACACAGAGTGGGATGTGTGTGACCAGGCAGGGACGACAGAGAGACGGGGACACAGAGTGGGATGTGTGTGAGCAGGCAGGGACGACAGAGAGACGGGGACACAGAGTGGGATGTGTGTGAGCAGGCAGGGACGACAGAGAGACGGGGACACAGAGTGGGATGTGTGTGTGCAGGCAGGGACGACAGAGAGACGGGGACACAGAGTGGGATGTGTGTGAGCAGGCAGGGACGACAGAGAGACAGGGACTCAGAGTGGGCTGTGTGAGCAGGCAGGGACAACAGAGAGACGGGGACACAGAGTGGGATGTGTGTGAGCAGGCAGGGACGACAGAGAGACGGGGACACAGAGTGGGATGTGTGTGAGCAGGCAGGGACGACAGAGAGACGAGGACTCAGAGTGGGATGTGTGAGCAGGCAGGGACAACAGAGAGACGGGGACACAGAGTGGGATGTGTGTGAGCAGGCAGGGACAACAGAGAGACGGGGACACAGAGTGGGATGTGTGTGAGCAGGCAGGGACGACAGAGAGACGGGGACTCAGAGTGGGATGTGTGTGAGCAGGCAGGGACAACAGAGAGACGGGGACACAGAGTGGGATGTGTGTGAGCAGGCAGGGACGACAGAGAGACGGGGACACAGAGTGGGATGTGTGACCAGGCAGGGACAACAGAGATGGGGACACAGAGTGGGATGTGTGAGCAGGCAGGGACAACAGAGAGACGGGGACACAGAGTGGGATGTGTGTGAGCAGGCAGGGACAACAGAGAGACGGGGACACAGAGTGGGATGTGTGTGAGCAGGCAGGGACGACAGAGAGACGGGGACACAGAGTGGGATGTGTGTGGCAGCAGGCAGGGACGACAGAGAGACGGGGACACAGAGTGGGATGTGTGTGAGCAGGCAGGGACGACAGAGAGACGGGGACACAGAGTGGGATGTGTGTGAGCAGGCAGGGACGACAGAGAGACGGGGACACAGAGTGGGATGTGTGTGAGCAGGCAGGGACGACAGAGAGACGGGGACTCAGAGTGGGATGTGTGAGCAGGCAGGGACAACAGAGAGACGGGGACACAGAGTGGGATGTGTGTGAGCAGGCAGGGACGACAGAGAGACGGGGACTCAGAGTGGGATGTGTGAGCAGGCAGGGACAACAGAGAGACGGGGACACAGAGTGGGATGTGTGTGAGCAGGCAGGGACAACAGAGAGACGGGGACACAGAGTGGGATGTGTGTGAGCAGGCAGGGACAACAGAGAGACGGGGACACAGAGTGGGATGTGTGTGAGCAGGCAGGGACAACAGAGAGACGGGGACACAGAGTGGGATGTGTGACCAGGCAGGGACAACAGAGAGACGGGGACACAGAGTGGGATGTGTGACCAGGCATGCCCAGAAAAGCCTCTGGATAACCTCTCATTGTAAGTAAGGTATGTATGGAAAGGTATGAATCGGAAGATTAACCAGCATTTTCTCAAAACTACTTATCTTCAATAAATGTTATGTCCGTGATGCTGGTCATGCAGGTGTCAGGCTTTAGGTTAATAGGTAGAGTGTCCATGGATGGGCATAAACCAGATCTAACATTGTATTGGTAACACTGGTCTTCACTCATGGTCCTGAGGAATGGACAGCATCTCGCGCTGAAATGTCCACTCAAGACAATAACAAATATTCCACACATTAAAACAATTATTAATTTATACCTATAACTACTGTAAATAACGTAACATCACAGTATAGCTCATTGTGTTGTGATGGGACTGGAAAGGAGAAGAGGGCACACAGACAAACACTCACTATCACCCATAGATGCCACAGAGACTAACAAGGGGAATGGTCTGGGAATAGAATCCTCCTGACTTATTACTCTGATCATCTCAAACAGACAACCGAGCACGAGGTCATGTTCCACCATGTAGTAACGCGGTGTAGCAACAAGGCCAGAGAGCGACAGACACAGCACAGACATGGCGTAGGGGGTATGAATCAAACGTGGGAGAATGACTTATTAGTCAATATGAGGCAGACACTGTGGCTTTCAGGGCACAGCGCGAGAGAGAGAGAGAGAGAGGGAGAGAGAGAGAGGGCAGGGAGGGGGACGGGGGACAGGGACGGGGACGGGGGACAGGGACGGGGGTGGGGGGGCAGCCCTCACTAATGAACGAAACAAGAAAAACCTTGTTTAAAAGGACAAATCAGATCACATGATTTCCAACCCATTAGGCGCTACTCACCGGGAATGATAATAATGATAAAAGACGGTCAGGCCTCTGGACTTCTGATAGAAAATAGTGTTGTCTTGGGAGAAAAGCTTTTCCTGGAGGAGAATCAAAGAGCAGTTCATTTTCACTCTGACCTTCAGGGCTCCGGGCAGCCAGACAAGGGCACAAACAGATTGAGAATTAATTGGTGCAATTAACATTTTGTGATTATAAGGACTCCAGATCAATACGCTATGCAAATAGCAGTATTGATGTGCTGCAGAAACCTTGTTAATTGTGTTAGGCGAACAAACAGGCCCCTGTGTTACTATTCCATAATGGAATAGGAGGCACGGACAGGCTCAAACTGCTGACCACTTTAGATGCATGAGGACGTACAGCACTCTTCTCTTCTCTCCCCACACCCTCCATTCCACCCCCAACCCTCCACTCCTCTCCAACCCTCCACTCCTCTCCATCCCTCCATTCCACCCCCAACCCTCCACTCCTCTCCAACCCTCCACTCCTCTCCATCCCTCCCCCAACCCTCCACTCCTCTCCATCCCTCCATTCCACCCCCAACCCTCCACTCCTCTCCATCCCTCCCCCAACCATCCACTCCTCTCCATCCCTCCATTCCACCCCCAACCCTCCACTCCTCTCCATCCCTCCCCCAACCATCCACTCCTCTCCATCCCTCCCCCAACCATCCACTCCTCTCCATCCCTCCATTCCACCCCCAACTATCCACTCCTCTCCATCCCTCCATTCCACCCCCAACCATCCACTCCTCTCCATCCCCCATTCCTCCCCCCCCCACTCCTCTCCATCCCTCCATTCCTCCCCCAACCCTCCACTCCTCTCCATCCCTCCATTCCTCCCCCAACCCTCCACTCCTCTCCATCCCTCCATTCCACCCCCAACCATCCACTCCTCTCCATCCCTCCATTCCACCCCCAACCATCCACTCCTCTCCATCCCTCCCCCAACCCCCCACTCCTCTCCATCCCTCCATTCCTCCCCCAACCCTCCACTCCTCTCCATCCCTCCATTCCTCCCCCAACCATCCACTCCTCTCATCCCTCCATTCCTCCCCCAACCTCCCATCTCCTCTCCATCCCCCTCCCCCAACCCTCCACTCCTCTCCATCCCTCCCCCCCAACCCTCCACTCCTCTCCATCCCTCCATTCCTCCCCCAACCCTCCACTCCCTCCTCCATCCCTCCCCCAACCCTCCACCCTCCATCCCTCCATTCCTCCCCCAACCCTCCATCCCTCCATCCCTCCCCCTCCCCCAACCCTCCCCCACCCTCCACTCCTCTCCATCCCTCCCCCAACCCTCCACTCCTCTCCATCCCTCCATTCCTCCCCCAACCCTCCACTCCTCTCCATCCCTCCCCCAACCCTCCACTCCTCTCCAACCCTCCCCCAACCATCCACTCCTCTCCACTCCTCTCAAGACGCGTAAGGCAAGTTTCAGAGTTTGATAGTCTTGTTTGCTTTTAAGTTGTCCATTTAGTGGGCCTTTGAAGAGGCCCTGCTTGAAGAGAAGAGTGTGGATGTAGCTGCTTCTCTGTTGCTGTGATCTCTCCAGTAGCCTGCTCTCATTTCAGGTTGTGGCAGATTACACAAATGGCCCTCTCCCTCGTTTCTTTGACTGTTTGTTTCAGTACAGGGGAGCAGGGATGGCCATGCGAAACACAATTGAAACGCTCAACGCAGACAGCCATTCTAATGAATTAGTTTCAGCTTTATTGCTATGGACTGGATTTTCCACTCTCGTTATTAAACCGCATTGAAAATGCACTTTCATTTCAGATAAGTACCAGTAATCCTGTTTGCGGTGCGCAGTAGATGAAGTTAAATATAATTTAAGCAGAAATGGAAACTGGTGGAACAATGTAATCACTGAAAGTGAGATTGAAGTGATGCTATTATTATTATCATTATTATTATTTTCATTATTAGAGCTTACTGCAGTGTAGAGAGCAGGGATGGGGATGGCAGGTAGCATCGGTGAGGGGAAGAGAAAACCCACTCTACCCAATAGCTATCAGAGAGATCCAATAAATCATAGCTCACTCAGCACCAGGCTTTTTCATATTGCCCATCTCACTGTTTGTCCCTGTGACAATGGCTTGCAAATTACATTCTAGGGCTTACTGCCTGCAGCCTACTGGAAATCCACACATCCACAAAGAGCTGCGCACATTGCAGAAAGTAAAGTACCATAGTAAAGTGCTACTGTTAATTACATGGGGTTAATAAGACGAGGGAGCAGTTAGCATGGCCTTAGCGGTACAGTGTAGCCGTAGCATTAGCCATGGCCATGGCATAATGCTCGCTTTTGTCTTCTACCCACATAGGAGTGCTGCCCCACGTTTGCTAAGGACTCTGGGAACAAAAAGAGAACTCCCCGGTGACAGTATGGCAGAGTCGTGATAAAAAGGTGCAAATATTAATCCTGCACTGCTTTATTTTAGTCACGGCGTTTAATAAATAGGAATTATGAATATTAAAAGAGCATTACAGAGCAGTGTTGAATAATTTAACATTCATTAGGATGGAAAATGAGGTTCTCAACACAAAGATTACAGGTAATGTCATAAAATGGAACAATTGACATGTTATTAGCCATTTGTTAGCATGCTAATTGCCCCTAATTCTTTTCATTTCTGGGCTGTGCTCATTGAAAGCATTAGCATTAATCCCCTGGTGATGAAGTTAGTGTTAGGAATGAGAAGCACTCGAAGCAAGTACAGGTAGGGAAGAGAG
The DNA here is from genome assembly GCF_018296145.1 of Oncorhynchus tshawytscha. NCBI lineage: Eukaryota > Metazoa > Chordata > Actinopteri > Salmoniformes > Salmonidae > Oncorhynchus > Oncorhynchus tshawytscha. The sequence continues at coordinate 1,046,605 of NW_024609825.1, forward strand.
TGGACACGACATTTCACACCCATGTTTATTAGACCATTTTACAACAGGGAATGATCTCAATAATAATGCAGCTAGTCTTACTATTGGTGTACTGTGGGTTCTTTTATGACAGATATGCAGATATATGTTGATGTATTTCCTATACAGGTGAATATGTCTCCTATGCAGTCCTTTTCTCTGTGGCATAATTGATCTAGATATTGTATCTAGCAAGTACATTGGACACAAAAGTAGCCTAATACAGGACCAACTTATACATAGGCCTATCATCTGCATGACAAATAGCAAATTATTGCCCATAGTACTTTCCTCCTTATCTATTTGACAGCAAAGATCAAAAAATGACATAACAAATGGGATCATTTGAAAGTAATGGGATCATTTGAAATATGTGCCCGGTATCTTTGGTCATGATTGGACGCAGAACCCCACTGACATACAGTAGAGTGTTTCACACACCTTGGGTGCATCCAAAATGGCATCTTATTCCCTATTCAGTGCACTACTTTTGGCCAGGGCCCTATGGCTTGACCATATGGGCCAAGGTCAAAAATAGTGCACTATATAGGCAGTGGTGGAACTAGAGTTTTATACATGGGGTGGCAAGGCTACTTCAGGGGGTTCATAGACCATGACAAAAAATGTGTGTGTAAACCCTAACCTGGCATCTAAGGAGCATGAATGAATCCTTTGATTGCTGATTAGAGTTAGAAGTGATAATTCACTTAACCCGGATTTCTTCAATGTGGTACACACACACACACACACACACACACACACACACACACACACACACACACACACACACACACACACACACACACACACACACACACATACTGTACTCACATACTGTACTCACATACTGTACTCACATACTGTACTCACATACTGTACTCACATACTGGAGAGACTTGGGTCACTCTGTTTTCATGAATATAGGATCTGGGTCTATAATGTTGAACATCCAACATATTTTCAGAAAATATCAAGGAGATAAGCTAGCATTTGTGTGATACATAAATTGCATAGTTTATTTACAAAAAAGTACATTTACAAAAAAACACACTGCAATTTGACATACCAGGTATCAAGCAGAAATGGACTTGAAAAATAAAAATCATTTTGGTGGCCATCAATATTACAAACTTACAGTATCCTATTTATGCTCATATATATTATGTTAACTAATAACAAAGAAATGTTTTGGAATTGGCCCAATCAAGACCAAATGAAATGACATGATACCCTTTGGATTGATCATTTTAGAATGTCAGTGTAATAGCTAGTACACAGTGCAGGTTTTAATCATGACCAGAGGGACCGCCTAACTGCCAAATTATCCTAGGTAGATTAAACAGCATAATTCTGCGGTTCTGGTGAGAACTGGCAAAATGTTTCACAAACTCATCCATGTTGAGGGAGCGTGCCCTCCTTAACTCCTTAAGTTAGAAACCAATATACACAGGCAGTTAGGAAAGCTAAGGCTAGCTTTTTCAAACAGAAATTTCTATCCTGTAGTACAAACTCAAAAAAGTTTTGGGGCACTGTAAAGTGCAGGGAGAATAAGAGCACCTCCTCCCAGCTAACCACTGCACTGAGGCTAGGAAACACTGTCTCTACCGATAAATCCACAATAATTGAGACATTCAATAAGCATTTTTCTACGGCTGGCCATGCTTTCCACCTTCCCCGGTCCCCAGCCCTGCGCTCCCCACAGCAACTCGCCCAAACCCCCCCCATTTCTCCTTCAACCAAATCCAGATATCTGATGTTCTGAAAGAGCTGCAACATCTGGACCTCAACAAATCAGCCGGGCTAGACGACCTGGACCCTCTCTTTCTAAAATGATCTGCCGAAATTATTGCAACCCCTATTACTAGCCTGTTCAACCTGTCTTTCATATCGTCTGAGAGTCCCAAAGATTGGAAAGGTCATCCCCCTCTTCAACGGGGGAGACCCTCTAGACCCAAACTGCTACAGACCTATATCTGTTCAATTCTCGGGCCGACTCTTTTCTCTGTATACATCAATGATGTCGCTCTTGCTGCTGGTGATTTTCTGATCCACCTCTACGCAGACGACACCATTCTGCATATCTCTGGCCCTTCGTTGGACACTGTGTTAACTAACCTCCAGATGAGCTTCAATGCCATACAACACTCCTTCCGTGGCCTCCAACTGCTCTTAAATGCAAGTAAAACTAAATGCATGCTCTTCAACCGATCGCTACCCGCACCTGCCCGGCCGTCCAGCATCACTACTCTGGACGGTTCTGGCTTAGAATATGTGGACAACTACAAATACTTAGGTGTTTGGTTAGACTGTGAACTCTCCTTCCAGACTCACATTAAACATCTCCAATCCAAAATTAAATCTAGAATCGGCTTCCTATTTCGCAACAAAGCCTCCTTCACTCATGCTGCCAAACATACCCTCGTAAAACTGACTACTTTGGCGATGTCATTTACAAAATAGCCTCAAACAGTCTACTCAACAACTTGGATGCAGTCTATCACAGTGCCATACGCTTTGTCACCAAAGCCCCATACACTACCCACCACTGCGACCTGTATGATCTCGTTGGCTGGCACTCGCTTCATACTCGTAGCCAAACCCACTGGCTCCAGGTCATCTACAAGTCTCTGCAAGGTAAAGCCCCGCCTTATCTCAACTCTGTGTTGTTGTATGTGTCAAACTGCTTTGCTTTATCTTTGCCAGGTTGCAGTTGCAAATGAGAACTTGTTCTCAATTAAAATACCTGGATAAATAAAGGTGAAATATATATATTTTTTTTTACTGAGAATTCCGAGGTGACTTACCTGTCATCGATCATTGTTGTCCTAAGGTGGGTTTTAAACAGTTTTAAAGCTGAGAAGCTTCTCTCGCAAGAAGCACTGCTGACTGGTGTAACAACAGAAAACAACTTACAATGTCAAAATAGCTCATGAAAGACCTCTATATAAGGTTCTAGAAACACAATAAAGTCAAGGAGAGTAGACGGTCTGTCCCTTCCACTTTTCTCTCTCCTATCAAGAAGCCGCTTGGTTTGACGAACCTCATGTTTGAGGTCCTCTAAATCTGAATCAAAGGTCTGAGCAAAGGCAAACAGAGGCTCCTCATTCAAGAATGTTGTCCTCTTTGGGTTGAGAGACTGGACCCCTTGCATTATCTCACAATTATTTTTTGAAAAACACCTCTGCAGCACCTGATAAAAGAAGAAGAAGCTCTCACCATCACTTTGGTCACTATTTTTCTGTCCTACACTGCTCAACATCAATGAGTTGTGAAATCTTAAGCTTATTTTAGGCTGTCTTTTACACACTGTTTGTACATTTATTTTGCATCTCTTCAACCTCTTTCCATAGTTCTCCAAAGTAACCCTCACTTCTGTAG